>NC_141001.1:27174032-27258317 GCF_052327205.1 Somniosus microcephalus
GTGTGTGTGAGAGAGTGTGTGGGCGAGGGGGAGAGGGAGAGAGTGTGTGAGGGGGAGAGGGAGAGAGAGTGTGTGAGAGGGGGAGAGGAGAGCGCGTGTGTGAGGGGGAGAGGGAGAGAGTGTGTGAGAGAGGGGGGAGAGAGTGGGAGGGAGGGAGGGTGAGAAGGAGGGAGTGTGTTCAGGCTTCAAGAGCTGGGAGGATATGTGGACTAGGAACAGGTTAAAGAATAAATACTGAGAAGGAATTGAATGCTGTTTCCATTCAACTGTCAGGAAAGCATTGGTGAGGGATGTGTGGTGCGGGATTTGTGAGGTTAGACCAGACTGGGATTCAGGGCTTCGCTTGATTTATCCTTATTGAGGAGGGTGGTGGTGGAGAGACTCTGCTTGAGGGCAGTGTCCCTACAGAGTGTTTCATGTAAGCACTGGCTGCAGTGTGATGAAAGGCAATTTTTGCTCTGTGCTTGTCTTGATATGGATTGAAAATGCATTTTCCTTGTGCTTATGTGAGCAAAGTTTCTGTAATGGCTTTTCCCGACTGCAGTAGCTGAACCTTTGACTGGTCTTAGTCGGGGTGTTGAGAGAGAGTGCTGCACTTGTCCTTGAGGGCAGGGAACCATTCGTCAGGGATCCCGCTCCTGATCGCTCCCTGTCAATTTGTGCTGGAGTGCAGGACAGCTGGTGAGCACGTGGATGGTTTCTGTGACCAAATCGCCTGCCAACACTGAGTGGGGCAGGCTCACCCGTGAATAGTGGCCACATGGCCGCACACTGAAGGGCGACCAGTGTGTGCAGAACTGCACTTCTTCAAAGGTCGGAGGGCATTATCGCGTAATTTGCTTTTACAGGTGATTCCTGGTCAAATCTGTTCATCTAACTGGTTAGAATTACGGACATACGAAGAATGACGGATAGGAAAAGACCCGCTGGTGCATCTAGCCCGTCCCACACAACTGTGATGCCTTTTTGCATCACAATATGTACACTCCCCACCCCACCCCACCCAAAAACCTGATCCCCTGGAAGAGACCAAACACCAGATTAAAAACCCAGGCCAATTAAGTGGGGGAAAAAATCTGGGAAATTCATCTCCAACCTCCCCATGGCATTTGAAATATTCCAGGAGAGCCCTCTGGCTGTGATTAATGCCTTACAGTATTTACCTTTGTTTGAGGTGATCGCCGCTGTGCCAGGAACAGGTTCAGCTCTCGCTTGAAGGAATTCAGTGAATCAGCACTCTCCACATGCACTGCAGCCTGTTCACAGGTCCACTATTCTCTGGGAGAAGAACCACCTCCTGACATCTAACCTAGATCTGGCCTTGTACAAATTGTGACCCCTGTCCTCCCATACCTATTTAATTGGAACACACTGTCAACTTGAACACAATCTATTCCCTTCATTGAGTCTACACGTCTCTAAAGTGAGTCCCAGCTCCTTTAGCCTATCTTGAGAACTAAGATGCTTCAAACTGGGACTTGATCGTGGCCCTCCTGCAGCCTTTCCAAAGCCTCAATTTCACCCACCATCTTGAGGTGAATAAAACTGGACACAGTATTCTAACTGCAGCCTGACCAAGGTCCATTGCAAGGACAAAGTAGTATGCTTAACTAGTAAGGCTTGGCCGTGGCTGTCCTGTCCTGAGGGGGGGTTTGAAATGAGCCAGTGCGTTGTATATTTCCGAAGCTTACGTGGCCATACTGTCATCACGCGGGTTCCTGAGCTCGGCACGTGCGCTCAAGGGGAGTTTGGGCTGCGCCATCTCAGGAGGAGGGATGGGTGGTGCAGCCCCCTCCGAACACTGCCTTGTTCATCTGCTGCTGGCTGGTGCAGAGCCATGCCGATCGAGACTTGCCCTTGTGCTCGGCTGGGTGCATGACGTGGGAGCACTGGGACTGTGGAGAAAAATTCCTTCAGGCAGAAGAGGGGCTCGTGCACACTCGTACGCAACTTTACATAAATAGTATTGGCGAAGTCTCTGCGCTCGGGGATCATTCTGCATCTTGAGCAGGTGCTGCTTTGCCGAGTTGCCTAAAAAAAGCACCGTTACCATTTAGTTGGTATATTCTTGGGTATAACGATTTGTTATAGACAAAAATTGACACCAAGCCATATGAGGATAGGTGACCAAAAGCTCGGTCAAAGAGGGAGGTTTTAAGGAGCATCTGAAGGAAGAGAGAGAGGTAGAGAGGCTTAGGAGGGAATTCCAGGGGTCAAGGCAACTGAAGGCACAGTCACCATTAGTGGAGTGATGTGGAGTGCAGAGATCTTGGGAGGGTTATAGAGCTGGAGTGGGTCACTGAGATAAGGAGGGACGAGGCCATGGAGGGATGAAAATAAGTGTGTGACTGCCCTTGACATCAAGGCAGCATTTGACCAAGTGTGGCATCAAGGAGCCCTAGTAAAACTGAAGTCAATGGGAACCAGCGGGGGGGGAAACGCTCCACTGGCTGGAGTCATACCTAGCACAAAGGAAGTTGGTTGTGGTGGTTGACGGTCAATCATCACAGCCCCAGGACATCGCTGCAGGATGTGTCCTAGGCCCAACCATCTTCAGCTGCTTCATCAATGACCTTCCCTCCAACATAAGGTCAGAAATGGGAATGTTTGCTGATGACTGCACAGTGTTTAGTGCCATTCACAACTCCTCAGATAATGAAGCAATCCATGCCCGCATGCAGCAAGGCCTGGACGACATTCAGGCTTGGGCTGATAAGTGACGGGGCGCATTCGCGCCACAGAAGTGCCAGGCAATGACTATCTCCAACAAGCGAGAGTCTAACCACCTCCCCTTGACATTCAATGGCATTACCATCGCCGAATCCCCCACTATCAACATCCTGGGGGGTCACCATTAACCAGAAACGTAACTGGACCAGCCACATAAATACTGTGGCTCCAAGAGCAGGTCAGAGGCTAGGTATTCTGCAGCGATTGTCTCACCTCCTGACTCCCCAAAGCCTTTCTACCAACTACAAAGCACAAGTCAGGAGTGTGATGGAATACTCTCCACTTGCCTGGACGAGTGCAGCTCCAACAACACTCAAGAAGCTCGACACCATCCAGGACAAAGCAGCCCGCTTGATTAGCACCCCATCCACCACCTTAAACATTCACTCCCTCCACCACCAGCGTACCGTGGCTGCAGTGTGTACCATCTACAAGATGCACTGCAGCAACTTGCCAAGGTTTCTTCGGCAGCACCTCCCAAACCCGCGACCTCTTCCACCTAGAAGGACAAGGGCAGCAGGAACGCCACCACCTCCAAGTCCCCCTCCCAGCTACACACCATCCTGACTTGGAAGTATATCGCCGATCCTTCATCATCGCTGGGTCAAAATCCTGGAACTCCCTCCCTAACAGCACTGTGGGGGCACCTTCACCACACGGACTGCAGCGGTTCAAGAAGGCAGCTCACCACCTTTGATCTGATCTGTTGATTGTGGGATCTTAGCTCTGTCTATAGCATGCTGCTTCTGCTTTTTAGCATGCATGTAGTCCTGTGTTGCAGCTTCCCCAGGTTGGCACCTCATTTTTAGGTATGCCTGGTGCTACTCCTGGCATGCTCTTCCACACTCCTTATTGAACCAGGGTTGGTCCCCTGGCTTGATGGTAATGGTAGAGTGAGGGATATACTGGGCCATGATGTTACAGATTGTGGTGGAATACAATTCTGCTGCTGCTGATGGCCCACAGCGCCTCATGGATGCCCAGTTTTGAGCTGCTAGATCTGTTCTGAATCTATCCCATTTAGCACGGTGGCAGTGCCACACAACACGATGGAGGATGTCCTCAGTGTGAAGATGGGACTTCGTCTCCACAATGAACGTGTGTTGGTCACTGCTACCAATACTGTCATGGGCAGATGCATCTGTGACAGGTAGATAGTTGAGGACGGGGTCAAGTAGGTTTTTCCCCTCGTGTTGGTTCTCTCACCACCTGTCGCAGGCCCAGACTGGCAGTTATGTCCTTCAGGACTCGGCCAGCTCGGTCAGTAGTGGTGCTACCGAGCCACTCTTGGTGATGGACATTGAAGTCCCCCACCCAGAGTACATTCTGTGCCCTTGCTACTCTCACTGCTTCTTCCAAGTGGTGTTCAACATGGAGGAGTACTGATTCATCAGCTGAGGGTGAGCAGTAGGTGGCAATCAGCAGGAGGTTTCCTTGCCCATGCTTGTCCTGAAGCCATGAGACTTCATGGGGTCCAGAGTCAATGTTGAGGACTCCCAGGGCCACTCCTTCCCGACTGTATATCATTGTGCCGCCACCCCTGGTGGGTCTGTCCTGCCGGTGGGACAGGACATACCCAGGGATGGTGATGGAGGAGTCTGGGACATTGGCTGAAAGGTCTGATTCTGTGAGTATGGCTATGTCAGGCTGTTGCTTGACTAGTCTGTGGGACAGCTCTCCCAATTTTGGCACAAGTCCCCAGATGTTGGTGAGGAGGACTTTGCAGGGTTGACTGGGCTGGGTGTGCCGTGTCCGTAGCCGGTGCCGAGGTCGATGCCGGATAGTACGTCCGGTTTCATTCTTATTGTGTTTCATAGTGGTTTGTTACAACTGAGTGACTTGCTGGGCCATTTCAGAGGGCAGTTAAGAGGCAACCACATTGCTGTGGGTCTGGAGTCATATATAGGCCAGACCAGGTAAGGACAGCAGATTTCCTTCCCTAAAGGACATTAGTGAACCAGCTGGGAGTACCTTCACCACCCGGATTGCAGCGGCTCACCACCACCTTCTCGAGGGCAACTAGGGAGGGGCGATAAATGCTGGCCTTGCCAGCGATGCCCACATCCCAGGAATTAATTAAAAAGCAAACCAAGGATGAGAATTTTAAAATCGAGGATTATCGTACAGCATTGCTACTGGTGCCAGCCCTGGCTTCAGCAGTGTGTTGTAAGGTTACAAAAAAGAATGACGGCACCGGAGGTGTAGTCTTGCTCTCTTTTCCCCCACGCCCCCTCCCCACTCACCCAGGGGAACCAGGACCGCACACAGCTGCTGAGATTTTGAGTGCTCAGCCCTGCTGTACAGTTTTCCCTTTGATGGCTTGTGCACCACCTTCCTAGCCAGCAGGGGGCGATTTATCAGCTAGGAAGGAAAGCTGTGATCACAACTTTCAGACCACTGAGATGTGCAGGATTGGATGCGTGTCGTTGGAGCGGTGCAATCATTCTTGTAAATGGGACATTTTCCACAGCGCAGGCAGCCACGGCGGGACCTCCTGCACCACTGGTGCTCAAAGGTGTTCGCTACAGTGTAAAGCGGCCAATGAAATGCAGCCGACGATGGCCTTTCACTCTCGCCTCTTGAGTCAGCAGGTTGTGGGTTCGCGCCACGTACCAGACCTGAGCACGTAATCCAGGCTGACTCTGCCGTGCCGTGCCGTGCCGAGAGATTGCTGGACATTGCTGTCCTTCAGAGAGACCGAGGCCCCATTTGCCTGTTCGAGTGGTTGAGGTCGATTTTAAGAGCACCATGGTATTATTCAGGAGCAGATGGAATCCCCGCCGAGGCACTAAAGCATGGCGGAGAAGCACTACTGGCGCGAATTCATGAACTCATTTCTCTTATCTGGAAGGAGGAGAGCATGCCAGGAGATCTCGGAGATGCTGTAATTGTGACTATCTTCAAGAAAGGTGACCAGTCCGATTGCGGTAATTACAGAGGAGTTTCCCTGCTGTCTGCCACAGGGAAAGTCATCGCAAGAATCCTCCTCAGTCGCCTTCTCCCAGTGGCTGAAGGGTTCCTCCCAGAGTCGCAATACGGATTCCGCCCACTAAGGGGCACAATGGACATAATCTTCACCGCACGTCAACTACAAGAGAAATGCAGGGAACAGCACCAGCCACTGTACATGGCCGCCTTTGACCTCACAAAGGCCTTGGACACTGTCAACCGTGAGGGATTATGGAGTGTCCTCCTCAATTCGGCTGCCCTCAAAAGTTTGTCACCATCCTCCCCCTGCTTCACGACGACATGCAAGCCGTGATCCTGACCAACGGTTCCACCACAGACCCAATTCACGTACGAACCGGGGTCAAGCAAGGCTGTGTCATCGCACCAACGCTCTTCTCGATCTTCCTTGCTGCAATGCTCCATCTCACCCTCAGTAAGCTCCCCGTTGGAGTGGAGCTAATTTACAGAACAAACGGGGAACTGTTCAACCTCCGTCGCCTCCGGTCCAGATCCAAGGTCGTCCCAGCCTCTGTCATCGAATTACAGTATGCAGACGATGCTTGCGTCTGCACACACTCAGAGGTCGAACTCCAAACCATCGTCAACACCTTCACCAAAGCGTACAAGAGCATCGGCCTTACACTAAACATCCATAAGACAAAGGTCCTCTCCCAACCTGACCCGGCACACAGTACCGCCCCCCGATTATCAAAATCCACGATGAGGCCTTGGACAACGTGGACCACTTTCCATACCTCGGGAGCCTACTGTCAACAAGGGCAGACATCGACGACGAAGTCCAACACCGCCTTCAGTGTGCCAGTGCAGCCTTCGGTCGCCTGAGGAAGAGAGTGTTTGAAGACCAGAACCTCAAACCCGGCACTAAGCTCATGGTCTACAGAGCAGTAGTGATACCCGCCCTCCTGTATGCCTCAGACATGGACCATGTACAGCAGGCACCTCAAAGCACTGGAGAGGTACCACCAACGCTGCCTCCGCAAGATCCTGCAAATCCATTGGCAGGATAGGCGCACCAGTGTCAGTGTTCTCGCTCAGGCCAACATCCCCAGCATTGAGCGCGGTCAGAGCTTCGATCAGCTCTGATGGACGGGCCACATTGTCCGAATGCCTGATAATGAGACTCCCAAAACAAGCGCTCTATTCGGAGCTCCGGCACGGCAAGAGAGCCCTAGGTGGGCAGAGGAAACGCTTCAAGGACACCCTCAAAGCCTCCTTGAAAAAGTGCAACATCCCCACCGACACCTGGGAATCCCTGGCCCAAGACCGCACAGCGTGGAGGAGAAGCATCCGGGAAGGTGCCGAACACCTTGAGTCTCTTCGCCGGGAGCAAGCGGAAGCCAAGCGCAAGGAGCGCACGTCAACCCAAGCACCCCACTCACCCGCCCCTTCAACCACCATCTGCCCCACCTGGGACAGAGACTGTAGGTTCCACATTGGACTCATCGGTCACCTACGAACCCATTTTTAACGTGGAAGCAAGTCCTCCTCGGTTCCGAGGGACTGCCTAAGAAGAAAAAGATTATTCAAAGGAGAGAGCGGGGAGTTCTGGTCAACAATCGTCCTTTAACCTTAAACCAGCGCCACTAAAAACGGATTAACTGGCCATTCATCTTGCTGTTGTTTGTGGGTTCTTTAGCTGGTTGAAGTTTCCTTTACAATTTGATGGTTAAGGCAGTAAGTAGTCATACTACTTTGACCAGGGATGTGTTCCAGGTTCAATCCTTTATTGAGCTAGTCTTCATAATGAGACTCGCTGCATTTCAGAGTAAAATATTGAATGTGAAGCAGTTTTGAGATATTTATAATCAATATGATGAGGGCTTACAGAGCTAGAAAGCACCTTCATAATCTCAGTTGGGGTGGTAGCAGAGGACTGGAAGTAGCCTCAGCACCTCTTGATCTGGGGGTGTGGGGTGTGACAGTCCCGGGGGGGAGGGGAGGAGCGTGACGGTCCCGGGGGGGAGGGGAGGAGCGTGACGGTCCCGGGGGGGAGGGGAGGAGCGTGACGGTCCCGGGGGGGGGGGGGGGGGAGGAGCGTGACGGTCCCGGTTGGGGGGGGAGGAGCGTGACGGTCCCGGGGGGGGGGGGGGGGGGGGAGGAGCGTGACGGTCCCGGGGGGGAGGGGAGGAGCGTGACGGTCCCGGGGGGGGTTGGGGGGGGAGGAGCGTGACGGTCCCGGGGGGGGGGGAGGGGAGGAGCATGACGGTCCCGGGAGGGGAGGAGCCTGATGGTCCTGGGGGGGAGGGGAGTGACGGTCCTGGGGGGGGGGGGGGTGACGGTCCCGGGGGGGCGGGGGGGAGGAGGGGAGGGGCGTGAAGGTCCCGGAGGGGAGGGGTGTGATGATCCCGGGGGGGGTGGGGGGGGTGGTGGCGTGACAGATGCACCACTTTGAGTACTGTTGGGGGGGACTGCTTATCAGAGGAAGGCAGCAGCAGCCAACTTCCTGGCACCAGCGGTGGCTCTGCTGCACAGGACAGGAGGAAAAAGAGTGCTGGAGCTATAGTATTAGGGGATTCTATTGTAAGGGTAATAGATAGGCGTTTCTGTGGCTGTAAACGAGACTCCAGGATGGTGTGTTGCCTCCCTGGTGCAAGGGTCAAGGATGTCTCAGCGGCTGCCGAACATCTTGGAAGGGGAGGGTGAACAGCCAGTTGTCTTGGTGCATATAGGTACCAACGATATAAGTAAAAAACGGGATGAGGTCCGAAAAGCTGAATTTCGGGAGTTAGGAGGTAAATTAAAAAATAGGACCTCAAAGGTAGTAATCTCAGGATTGCTACCAGTGCCACGTGCTAGTCAGAGTAGAAATAGAAGGATATTTCAGATGAATACGTGGCTAGAGGAATGGTGCAAGGGGGAGGGATTCAAATTCCTGGGACATTGGAACCGGTTCTGGGGGAGGTGGGACCAGTACAAACGGGACGGTTTGCACCTGGGCAGGGCCGGGACCGATGTCTTAGGGGGAGTGTCTGCTAGTGCTCTGGGGGAGGGTTTAAACTAAAATGGCAGGGGGTTGGGATCCTGATCAGGGAGACAGAGGAAAGGGAAACAAGGATAAAAGCAAAAGATAGGAAGGAGAAAAACAAAACTGGCAGTCAGAGAAATCAACGGTTTAAATCAAACGTGGCCACAGTAAATAATAATTCTAATAGGTCTAAGAGCGTTAAAAAAACAAGCCTGAAGGCTTTGTGTCTTAATGCGAGGAGCATTCGTAATAAGGTGGATGAATTAGCTGTGCAAATAGAGGTAAACGAATATGATTTGATTGGGATTACGGAAACATGGCTCCAGAGTGGCCAAGGCTGGGAACTCAACATCCAGGGGTATTCAATATTCAGGAAGGATGGGCAAAAAGGAAAGGGAGGTGGGGTGGCATTGCTGGTTAAAGAAGGGATTAGCACAATTGTAAGGAAGGATATTAGCTCTGATGATGTGGAATCTGTATGGGTAGAACTGAGAAATACCAAGGGGCAGAAAACGTTAGTGGGAGTGGTATATAGACCTTCAAACAGTAATGTGGAGGTTGGGGATGGCATTAAAAGGGAAATTAGAGAAGGGTGCAATAAGGGCACAGCAGTCATCATGGGTGACTTTAATCTACATATAGATTGGGCTAACCAAATTAGTAACAATACTGTGGAGGAGGAATTCCTGGAGTGTTTACGGGATGGTTTCCTGGACCAATATGTGGAGGAACCAACCAGAGATCAGGCCATCTTAGACTGGGTATTATGTAACGAGAAAGGATTAATTAGCAATCTTGTTCTACGAGGCCCCTTGGGTCGGAGCAATCATAATATGATCGAATTCTTCATTAAGATGGAGAATGAAGTAGTTGACTCAGTCTAGGGTCCTGAATTTAAATAAAGGAAACTACGATGGTCTGAGGTGCGAGTTGAGTAGGATTGATTGGGGAATGTCACTCAAAGGGTTGACGGTGGATATGCAATGGCAAACATTCAAAGACCGCATGGATGAACTACAGAATTTGTTCATCCCAGTTTGGCATAAAAATAAAACAAAAAATGACTCAACCGTGGCTAACAAGGAAAATTAGGGAAATTAGGGATAGCATAAGATCCAAGGAGAGGACATATAAATTGGTCAGAAAAAGCAGTAAACCTGAGGATTGGGAGCAGTTTAGGATTCAACAAAGGAGGACAAAGGGATTAATTAAGAAAGGGAAAATAGAATATGAGAGTAAGCTTGCAGGGAACATAAAAACTGACTGTAAAAGCTTTTATAGATATGTGAAGAGAAAAAGATTGGTGAAGTCAAGCGTAGGTCTCTTGCAGTCACAATCAGGGGAATTTATAATGGGGAACAAAGAAATGGCAGACCAATTAAATACATATTTTGATTCTGTCTTCACAAAGGAGGACACAAATAATCTCCCAGAGATGTCGGGGAACATAGGGTCTGATGAAAGGGAGGAACTGTAAGAAATCAGTATTTGTAGGGAAATGGTGTTGGGGAAATTGATGGGATTGAAGGCTGATAATCTACATCCTAGGGTACTTAAGGAAGTGGCCCTAGAAATAGTAGATGCATTGCTGATCATCTTCCATCATTCGATGGAATCTGGAACAGTACCCATGGATTGGAGGGTAGCTAATGTTACCCCACTATTCAAAAAAGGTGGTAGAGAGAAAATGGGGAATTATAGACCGGTAAGCCTGACATCGGTAGTGGGGAAAATGCTAGAGTCCATTATAAAAGATGTAATAGCAGAGCACTTGGAAAACAGTGACAGGATCGGACAAAGTCAACATGGATTTACAAAAGGTAAATCGTGCTTGACTAATTACTGCAATTTTTTGAGGATGTAACTGGTAAAATAGATAAGGGAGAACCAGTGGATGTGGTGTATTTGGACTTTCAGAAGGCTTTCGATAAGGTCCTGCATAAGAGATTAGCGTGTAAAGTTAAGGCACATGGGATTGGGGGCAAGGTATTGACTTGGATAGAGATCTGGTTGGCAGACAGAAAGCAAAGAGTTGGAATAAACGGGTCTTTTTCCGACTGGCAGGCAGTGACTCGTGGGGTACCGCAGGGATCGGTCCTTGGACCCCAGCTATATATTAATGATCTAGACAAGGGAACTAGATGTAATATCTCCAAATTTGCAGACGACACAAAGCTGGGTGGGCGTGTGTGCTGTGAGGAGGATGCCGAGAAACTCCAGGATGATTTGGACAGGTTGGGTGATTGGGCAGAAGCATGGCAGATGCAATATAACATGGACAAATGCGAGGTTATCCACTTTGGTGGCAAAAACAGGAAGGCAGATTATTATCTGAATGGCAATAGATTAGAAGAAGGGGAAGTGCAATGAGACCTGGGTGTCCTTGTGCACCAGTCGCTGAAGGTAAGCATGCAGGTGCAGCAGGAGGTTAAGAAGACAAATGGTATGTTGGCCTTCGTAGCGAGAGGTTTTGAGTACAGGAACAAGGATGTCTTGCTGCAGTTGTACAGGGCCTTGGTGAGACCACATCTGGAGTATTGTGTGCAGTTTTGGTCGCCTTATCTGAGGAAGGATGTTCTTGCCATGGAAGGAGTTCAGCGAAGATTCACCAGGCTGATACCTGGGTTGGCAGGAATGACGTATGAGGAGAGATTGGGTCGATTGGGCTTATACTCGCTGGAGTTTAGAAGAATGAGAGGTGATCTCATTGAAACTTATAAAATTCTGACAGGACTGGACAGACTAGATGCAGGAAGGATGTTCCCGATGGTCGGGGAGTCCAGAACCAGGGGTCACAGTCAAAAGATAAGGGGTAAGCCATTTAGGACAGAGATGAGGAGGAATTTCTTCACCCAGAGAGTGGTGAACTTGTGGTATTCTCTACCACAGAAGGCAGTAGAGGCCAATTCATTAAATATATTCAAGACGGAGTTGGATATATTTCTTAAGGATAAAGGGATCAAGGGATATGGGGAGAAAGCAGGGACAGGGTACTGAATTTGGATGATCAGCCATGATCTCATTGAATGGCGGAGCAGGCTCGAGGGGCCGAATGGCCTACTCCTGCTCCTATCTTCTATGTGACGGCCCCGGGGGGGAGGAGAGGAGTGTGACGGTCTGGGGGGAGGAGAGGAGTGTGACGGTCCCGGGGGGAGGAGAGGAGTGTGACGGTCCCGGGGGGAGGAGAGGAGTGTGACGGTCCCGGGGGGAGGAGAGGAGTGTGACGGTCCCGGGGGGAGGAGAGGAGGAGTGTGACGGTCCCGGGGGGAGGAGAGGAGGAGTGTGACGGTCCCGGGGGGAGGAGAGGAGGAGTGTGACGGTCCCGGGGGGAGGAGAGGAGAGGAGGAGTGTGACGGTCCCGGGGGGAGGAGAGGAGGAGTGTGACGGTCCCGGGGGGAGGAGAGGAGGAGTGTGACGGTCCCGGGGGGAGGAGAGGAGGAGTGTGACGGTCCCGGGGGGAGGAGAGGAGGAGTGTGACGGTCCCGGGGGGAGGAGAGGAGGAGTGTGACGGTCCCGGGGGGAGGAGAGGAGGAGTGTGACGGTCCCGGGGGGAGGAGAGGAGGAGTGTGACGGTCCCGGGGGGAGGAGAGGAGAGGAGGAGTGTGACGGTCCCGGGGGGAGGAGAGGAGGAGTGTGACGGTCCCGGGGGGAGGAGAGGAGAGGAGGAGTGTGACGGTCCCGGGGGAAGGGGAGGAGTGTGACGGTCCCGGGGGGAGGGGAGGAGCGCGACGGTCCCGGGGGGGGGGGGGGGGGAGGAGTGGAGCGCGACGGCCCCGGGGGGAGGAGCGCGACGGCCCCGGGGGAGGGGAGGAGTGCGACGGCCCCGGGGGAGGGGAGGAGCGCGACGGCCCCGGGGGAGGGGAGGAGCGCGACGGCCCCGGGGGGGAGGGAGCGCGACGGTCTGGAGGGGGAGGAGTGTGACGGTCTGGGGCGTGGGGGGAGGGGAGGGAGTGTGACGGTCCGGGGCGTGGGGGGAGGGGAGGGAGTGTGACGGTCCGGGGCGTGGGGGGAGGGGAGGGAGTGTGACGGTCCGGGGCGTGGGGGGAGGGGAGGGAGTGTGACGGTCCGGGGGGAGGGGAGGGAGTGTGACGGTCCGGGGCGTGGGGGGAGGGGAGGGAGTGTGACGGTCTGGGGCGTGGGGGGAGGGGAGGGGAGGGAGTGTGACGGTCCCGGGGGGGAGGGGAGGGAGTGTGACGGTCCCGGGGGGGAGGGGAGGGAGTGTGACGGTCCCGGGGGGGAGGGGAGGGAAGGGAGTGTGACGGTCCCAGGGGGGAGGGGAGGGAGTGTGACGGTCCCGGAGGGGAGGGAGTGTGACGGTCCCGGAGGGGAGGGGAGGGAGTGTGACGGTCCCGGGGGGGAGGGGAGGGAAGGGAGTGTGACGGTCCCAGGGGGGAGGGGAGGGAGTGTGACGGTCCCGGAGGGGAGGGAGTGTGACGGTCCCGGGGGGGAGGGGAGGGAGTGTGACGGTCCCGGGGGGGAGGGGGTGTGACGGTCCCGGGGGGGAGGGAGTGTGACGGTCTGGGGGGGGGGAGGGGTGTGACGGCCTCGGGGGGGGGGGGGGGGGGAGAGGGGAGGAGTGTGACGGCCTCGGGGGGGGGGGGGAGAGGGGAGGAGTGTGACGGCCTCGGGGGGGGAGAGGGGAGGAGTGTGACGGTCGAGGGGGGGAGAGGGGAGGAGTGTGACGGTTCCGGGGGGATGGGGAGGAGTGTGACGGTCGAGGGGGGGAGAGGGGAGGAGTGTGACGGTTCCGGGGGGATGGGGAGGAGTGTGACGGTCCCGGGGGGTCCGAGGGGAGGAGTGACGCCCCCGGGGGGGGGAGGGGTGGAGTGAAGGCCCGGGGGAGGAGGGTGTTGCAGTTAATGTATGATGGCTGAGGCCCAAGGTGGCAGCAAGGATGGGGCGAGTGCTGTACCCGAGATCGGGCCAGGTTTGTGTACTCGGGTGATGCACAGTGCCATGTAGCTCCGAGTGGCCTGTAAGCTAAGTATATAATTATAATGTAAACATGTTTTTCAGCTTCAAATTAGCGCATGAAGGACAGGTGTGAGAAGAATAGCATCTCCTGACCTTGTAAGCTCAGGAAGTGTGTGATATGCGTAAAATATAATATATAGACTGCTAGCCAACCTCCTGTGACGTCGTTCATGCATAGTCTGGAAGTTGCAGTACAGTTATGATGTTTAGCTAATCTGGTTTGCCCCTTTACTGCAAGTACTTGGACTCTTGGACTCTCCCTGTGGGGAAATGTTCGAAATAGGTAGACATAGAAATTAAGAGCAGGAGTAGGCCATTCGGCCCTTCGAGCCTGCTCCGCCATTCAACGAGATCATGGCTGATCATCCAAACCCTAGCACCCGGTCCCTACACCGACAGCCATCCCACCCAAGCCCTATCCCCGTAACCCCACATATTTAATCCCCCCTAACACTAAGGGCCAATTTTTTATCATGGCCAATCAACCTAACCCGCACATCTTTGGACTGTGGGAGGAAACCGGAGCACCCGGAGGAAACCCACGCAAACACAGGGAGAATGTGCAAACTCCACACAGACAGTCGCCCGAGGCCGGATTTGAACCCGGGTCCCTGGCGCTGTGAGGCAACAGTGCTAACCACTATGCCACCGTGCTGCCAAATGCAGTTAACTCTTTATGAACTCCTGAGGCTAAACCGGTTCATTTTTGGCTGTCACTGGTTAGGCCCCAGCTGGATTATTGAGTCCAATTTATGGGCACCACACTTTCGGAAGAATAAGACGTCCTTAAAGAGGGTGCAGAGGAGATTTGCCAGAATGATACCAGGGATGACCAGTTATGTGGGGTGAGTAGAGAAGCTGGGCTTGTTCTCCGAGCAGAGAAGGTTAAGGGGAGATTCGCTGGAGGTGTTCAAAATCATGAAGGGTTTTGATAGAGTAAATAAGGAGGAACTGTTTCCAGTGGCAGAAGGGTTGGTAACCGGAGGACACAGATTTAAACTAATTGACAGAAGAATCCGAGGGGAGATGAAGAGAAATGATTTTGCGCAGCGAGCTATGATCTGGAATGCACGGTCTGAATGGGCGCTGGATGCAGATTCACTCGGAACTTTTAAAAGGGAAATGGATATATACTTAAAGGCAAAATTTGTAGAGTAATGGGAAAAGCAGGGGAGTGGGACTAATTGGATTGCTCTTTCCAAGAGCCGGCACAGACATAATGAGCCGAATGGCCGCCTGTGCTGTATTATTCTTTGCAACTGGAAAAATGTAAGATTCTTGTCCCTTTCGCAGCCTTCCAGTCAGAAGCACCCAGCATGAATTGACTGTCTTTCTCTTTTTTTTTGTTAGATTGTTTTGCATCTGTAACGAAGTATGATGCCTGGACTGTGACTCGTGGAGTGTAACGGGTAAAGCCTTTGGCCAGATGTACTATTTTTATACCTGGATCTAACAGCAGATCTCCAGTGGTGCTGTTCACGGTAAGCCAGAGGATATACTGCTTCAAAAGATCAAGAGAATTGTACATTGCAATGCACCATGTGTTATTCTGCTGGTGAGGTGTGAGGAGGGGGAGGGGTGAATGGGGTCCCTTTCTTCTTAAGCAGTCCCTCGGAACTGAGGATGACTTGCTTCCACATTAAAAATGAGCTTGCAGGTGGCTGATTAGTCCAATGCGGGACCTACAGTCTCTGTCACAGGTGGGGCAGACGGTGGTTGAAGGGGCGGGTGGGTGGGGTGCTTGGGTTGACGTGCGCTGCTTGCGCTTCCTGCGCTTGGCTTCCGCTTGCTCCCGGCGAAGAGACTCGAGGTGTTCGGCGCCTTCCCGGATGCTTCTCCTCCACTCTGTGCGGTCTTGGGCCAGGGATTCCCAGGTGTCGGTGGGGATGTTGCACTTTTTCAAGGAGGCTTTGAGGGTGTCCTTGAAGCGTTTCCTCTGCCCACCTGGGGCTCTCTTGCCGTGCCGGAGCTCCGAGTAGAGCGTTTGTTTTGGGCGTCTCCTATTGGGCATGCGGACAATGTGACCCGTCCATCGGAGCTGATCGAGCGTGGTCAGAGCTTCGATGCTGGGGATGTTGGCCTGAACGAGAACACTGATGTTGCTGCACCTATCCTTCCAATGGATTTGCAGGATCTTGCGGAGGCAGCGTTGGTGGTACCTCTCCAGTGCTTTGAGGTGCCTGCTGTACATGGTCCATGTCTCTGAGGCATACAGCAGGGCAGATATCACTGCTGCCCTGTAGACCATGAGCTTAGTGCCAGGTTTGAGGTCCTGGTCTTCAAACATTCTTCCTCAGGCGACCTCGTCGTTGACAGTAGGCTCCCGAGGTATGGAAAGTGGTCCACGTTGTCCAAGGCCTTGTCGTGGATTTTGATAATCGGGGGGCAGCACTGTATGGCGGGGGCAGGTTGGTAGAGGACCTTTGTCTTACGGATGTTTAGTGTAAGGCCCATGCTCTCGTATGCTTTGGTGAAGGTGTTTACGATGGTTTGGAGTTCGACCTCTGAGAGAGCGCAGACGCAAGCATCGTCTGCATACTGTAATTCGACGACAGAGGATGGGACGACCTTGGATCGGGACTGGAGGCGACGGAGGTTGAACAGTTTCCAATTTGTTCTGTAAATTAGCTCTACTCCAGTGGGGAGCTTACTGAGGGTGAGATGGGGCATTGCAGCAAGGAAGATTGAGAAGAGCGTTGGTGCGATGACACAGCCTTGCTTGACCCCGGTTCGTACGTGAATTGGATCTGTGGTGGAACCGTTGGTCAGGATCATGGCTTGCATGTTGTCGTGAAGCAGGCGGAGGATGGTTGAGGGCAGCCGAATTTGAGGAGGACACTCCATAATCCCTCACGGTTGACAGTGTCGAAGGCCTTTGTGAGATCAAAGAAGGCCATGTACAGTGGTTGGTGCTGTTGCCTGCATTTCTCTTGTAATTGACGTGCGGTGAAGATCATGTCCATTGTGCCCCTTAGTGGGCGGAATCCGCATTGCAACTCTGGGAGGAGCTCTTCGGCCACTGGGAGAAGGCGATTGAGGAGGATTCTTGCGATGACTTTCCCTGTGGCAGATAGCAGGGAAACTCCTCTGTAATTACCGCAATCGGACTTGTCACCTTTCTTGAAGATGGTCACAATTATGGCGCCTGAGATCCCCTGGCATGCTCTCCTCCTTCCAGATAAGAGAAATGAGTTCATGAATTCGCGCCAGTAGTGCTTCCCCACCATGCTTTAGTGCCTCAGCGGGGATTCCATCTGCTCCTGAGGCCTTGTTGTTCTTCAGTCCCTTTAAGGCTGCAGGGAATAATTGCTTTGCATTCTTGAAATCAAAGCAAGGACTGAAAAGGTTTAACTAAATTGTGTAGATTTTATTTTTAACACACCTTTTTAGACTTAAAGTATTTTAATTACTTTTTAAAATGACTGTAACCTCAGTCTCTCTTTAACTGCATTTGCTAAGATCAAGGCTTAAGCAATTGCAGTTTAACTGCTGTTAGGTCAAGAATATTTGCAGCTTGGAATGTGCTCATTAGTTTCAGACTATGGCTCAGAAACACCCAGTATTTTGAGATTGTTATGCAGCTGTTAAAAAGAATAAGTCTATCTGTCTTATTATATTCTATTTTAGTATGTTAGATAGACTTATTCTCTTTTTTTCTGCACTTTCATCCCTCTCTCCGATACCCTCTTTACAGGGCTGATGCTGCAGGCGCTCAAAATGTACAGATGTGGTGGTTACATCCCCTCAACTGCTGTGGGGGAAAATATATGGTTAAAGCCCAGGCTTTTGAAACTGAAATCCAGTCTGACCTGCAGATGCCTTGCAATTAAAACTTTAGTGAAGGTATTAAAAGACAATTCAGCGGGCAAATTTAATCATGTTATTGTGAAAATATGCTTTGTTTAAAAGCTTATTTCGGTCATTAGAAATTTCAGTTACTGAGAAATAAAAATTGGACAATTTTGTTTTTCCAAAGAGCACTTTGAGCATCTTGCTGATTTGTCTTTTCCATGTGTTTTTTTTATTTGTTGGTTCTGACTGGTTTCATAAGTCCTTAGTAGTTTTGCCATGGCTGCTTTCCTCGTGTTTGATTTGCATCCATTCAATTCTGATTTGCTGCTGTCTTACTTCGAGCTGATGCATAACGTGATGGCGAAAGGTTGATGTTCCAAAAGTGTCACCAAACAGCAAGTACACATGGGTGTAAGACTGTTAATATATTACCCGCAGATTTTCTGCCACATTGCTCCCAGGCAGTTGGAGCATCTGCTGGTTTATAACTATAGAGCTGCCAAGCCAGGTAACACGTGAACAGGGATTCTGATTCATGGTAATGGATAAGTCAAATTCTGTTCTATCAAATCAACCGAGTTTGATGGGAAAGTGCTAGAGGAAGATTGTGCTCTATGCAAGACTTGGCATGTGCAGGATGAGTCAGGGGACAAGCTATTTTCCAAAAAATAAAGGTCTTTCTGGTATGTGATATCGAGGCCACTGATTTACAGTGACTAAGTCAAATGGTATTCTGGAATTTTTAATGGTGCTTTGGAGATTAAATTCCACAACTTTGTCCATTATTCTGTGAAACCTCTGTCGGGTCTGGTCTGTCGGGTCTGTCTGTCTAGTGGTACAGGGAAAGGGAGGACCTGTACTTCAGTTGCATGGGGGTGGTGGTCCTCGAAAGAAGTGCCAACCTGGTGCAGCTACAACACAGGACTACATGCCTGATGAACCACAGAAGCAGCATGCTATAGACAGAGCTAAGCGATCCCACAACCAGTGGATCAGGTCAAAGTTCTGAAACCCTGCCACGTCCAATCATGAACGGTGGTGGACACAATTAAGCAACTACAGGAAACTTTGGTTTATCCGGAGGTTAACTGTCCGGAATGCTCGAGCCACCGGCAAAAATCAGGAGCCATTTCGTTCGTTTTTTTTCTTTTCGTTGCTTTTTTTTTCACCAGTCAGGCTCTGCAAGGTCTCGCTGAAGCTGTTGCTAAGCTACAGAGACGCTTGCAAGGTACGGCCGACTGTTTAGAAGCTGTAGGGTTTGTTGCCAGATACGGAGCTCAAAATCTCCGTATGTTTCAACATTAGCGCTGGTTTGTCCGGCAGTTTTGATGGGACGGCAACAGCTCGGTCCTGTCGGTGCCGGATACCACAAAGTTTCCTGTAACCAGGAGGAGGAGGCTCCATGAGCATCCCCATCCTCAACGATGGCGGCGCCCAGCACGTGAGTGCAAAAGACAAGGCTGATGTATTTGCAAGCCAGAAGTTCCAAACGGATGATCCTTCTTGCCCTCCTCCTGAGGTCCACCACCATCATGGATGTCAGTCTTCAGCCCATTCGATTCTTGTAAAGTGCTAAAAAGCACAACAACTGACAGCAAAGGGGAAGAAGGAAGTTTTAAAAAGATTCTTCAGACACCAGAGAGAGACCAAACAGGCAGCACCAGCACACCAGGGGAGGGGTCAGTTTTTAAGGGGCCTACATTGCTCTTAACCAGCCTCTCTTTCCTAATATTGTAATTTTTTTAATGATGATTTTGATATCCCTTGCAAGTTTCTTTTCATACTCCTTTTTTCTAGCTCCTACAATCTGTGTTGTCACCCTTTGCTGTTCTTTGTATCTCTCCCATTCGCCAGGATCTGTGCTATTTTTTCATTTGTGCTTTTTCTTTCAGTTTTATGTTGCCCCGTCCTCTTTAGTCGTTCACGGCGTTTTTTTTGGCATGTAGAGCTCTTGCCTCTTAAAGGTATAAACTGATTCTGTATCATGTTAAATTTGTTTTTGAACACTTCCCCCTGATCTTCTGTCATTTTACCCATTAACAGATTTGCCCAGTTTACTGTGGACAGTTTCTGCCTCATCCTGTTGAAGTCGGCTTTGCCTAAATCTAGAACCTTAGTAGCTGTTTCGCGTTTCTCCCTTTCAAACATTGTTAAACTCAATCATATTATGGCCGCTATTAGATAAATGTTCATTCACCGTTAGGCTGTTCACTAAATCTGGCTCATTGCTTATTACAACAGTGACTACACTTCAAAAATACTTCATTGGCTGTAAAATGCTTTGGGAAGTCCTGAGGTAGTGAAAGGTGCTATATAAATGCAAGTCGTTTTTTCATTATTAAATCTAATATGGCCTGCCTCCACGTTGTCCAAGGTCTCGTTGTGGATTTTGATAATCGGGGTGCAGTACTGTGTGGCAGGGGCAGGTTGGTAGAGGACCTTTGTCTTACGGATGTTTAGTGTAAGGCCCATGCTCTCGGTGAAGGTGTTGATGATGGTTTGGAGTTTGACCTCCGAGTGTGTGCAGACGCAAGCATTGTCTGTATACTGTAATTCGACGACAGAGGATGGGACGACCTTGGATCTGGACTGGAGGCGACGGAGGTTGAACAGTTTCCCGTTTGTTCTGTAGATTAGCTCCACTCCAGCGGGGATCTTACTGAGGGTGAGATGGAGCATTGCAGCAAGGAAGATCGAGAAGAGCGTTGGTGCGATGACACAGCCTTACTTGACCCCGGTCCGTATGTGAATTGGGTCGGTGGTGGATCCGTTGGTCAGTATCACAGCTTGCATGTCGTCGTGAAGCAGGCGGAGGATGGTGACAAACTTTTGAGGGCAGCTGACTTTGAGGAGGACACTCCATAATCCATCACGGTTGACAATGTCGAAGGCCTTTGTGAGGTCAAAGAAGGCCATGTAAGTGGTTGGTGCTGTTCCCTGCATTTCTCTTGTAGTTGACGCGCGGTGAAGATCATGTCCATTGTGCCCCTTAGTGGGTGGAATCTGCATTGCAACTCTGGGAGGAGCTCTTCAGCCACTGGGAGAAGGTGATTGAGGAGGATTCATGCGATGACTTTCCCTGTAGAAGACAGCAGGGAAGCTCCTCTAATTACCGCAATCGGACTTGTCACCTTTCTTGAAGATGGTCACGATTACGGCGTCTCTGAGATCCCCTGGCATGCTCTCCCCCTTCCAAATAAGATTAGTTAGTTCATGTATTCGCGCCAATAGTGCTTCTCCGCCATGCTTTAGTGCCTCGGCGGGGATTCCATCTGCTCCTGAGGCCTTGTTGTTCTTCAGTTGTCGGATGGTCTTTTCAACCTCATGCCGGGCTGGGGTTGTGCTGAGGTGGTGGCGGGTAGCATGCTGCGGGATTGAGTTGAGGACACTCGCGTCGAAGACCGAGTCTCGGTTAAGGAGATCTTTGATGTGCTCCTTCCAGCGGGCACTAACTGCTTCTTTGTCCTTGATGAGTACCTCTCCGTTCTTGGCCCGCAGTGGGGTAGGACCTTGGGTGCTTGGGCCATAGGTGGTCTTGACTGCGCTGAAGAATCCACGCACGTCATAGATTTATATAGCGCCTTTCAGGACGTCTGAAAGCACTTTACAGCCAATAAATACTTTCAAAATGTAGTCACTGTTGTAATCTAAGAAATGTGGGCCACACATACACAGTGAATATGGAACACTTTTATATTTTGCATGTCTCATATTCACTGTGTGCTGGGCCGTAAATAAAACCGTATGCCCCACATTAGCTGTGTAATATAAAAGCCTGCATTATGGTGAAGACTTGCCTTGTACTGTGGGTAGAAGTGACGCTTAAGAGATTAATTGAACTATAGATTAACGGAAAAGAGGTGGTGTTTCATTAAACCACATCCTAAAGTCCTGCTCGTTCTCAGAACTGCTCTGTGAGCAAAAAGGAAAAGTTTACGAAGATGCTGATAACTCTGCCCAAAATAAACCCCAAGAAGTGGCTCTTGGACCGAGTTAGTATTTGAAGAGTCGTGTTGGGAGTTCTGTGTAATTGCGTCACATCATGCGGTGTGGCACACAAGATCCAGTTCCGTTCCTGATTGAGGTGAAGTTAGCTGGCTTGAACCTGGGACAGCTGCAGGGGCAATACAGTTGGTCTCTGTGCCCCTGAGCTATGGAGGGGAGAAAGGATTCAGCTGGGGTTCTCACTCCTGATCGCTAAACAATGATTGCGGGGCCTGGCTCACTGATGCTGCATTCAGTTAGGCTGTTAAAACTCGCTGTCAAGGTCATGCTTGAAATGTGGACCACAACCCATAAGAACTTTAGTGTGAGGTAGTGGTGGGGTGGGGCGGGGGGTTAGAGAAAAGGGGGAAGGGTGAGAGAGAGAATGAAAGCTATGATGGTGCCACTTGTTGGTTAAAGAAACATGATGACTCCAGAGCACGTTTTCTAAACAACCCAAATGGGTTTAAATTTCTAATGTGTTTTTTGATACTTCGAAGGGTTGTGAAAGAATCTCTGGAGCACTTTCCCTTCCCTTTGCTGATTTCACTTCAGGCGTCCTTCCGCTGCATTACCACCATTGAATCACTATGAATTGAGAGTATTCCCTTTTAAGGTGACAGGAAGCGAGCCGCCAGTGTTCGAAGTCGCCTGGTGGTTTATTTTTACATCTGCCCCTGTTCATGCACTCCGGATGCGTCCAGTCTGTGTTGGGGCTTATGCCAGAAGCAGCCGAACTGTGATCCGTCCTCAGTGATTGAAGTTGTGGTTTGACATTAATGACTGGCCCAGCAGACGTACCTGTTGCAATGGCGACCTGGTTCATTTGTTTCTGGTACACTTGGGGAATTGACAGGCATGCTGGATAATGCAGTCTTTTAATGAGTCGATACAATCCTTAAGAATCTGACCTCCACCTGTCGTTCTTTTTGCTGGTCCGCAGGAGGGAAGAGGTTTCGATTGTCCCGAGGAGTTATTGTCCGGTTCTACCATATTGTAATTATTACCTGTTACTTCGGTTGTTCTGATCATATACCAATTTCCTATAGTGTTTCTCATGGTGAGCTCATGAATATAAGTTTAAAAAAAAATGCATTATGTTAATGGAGTAGGGAGAGATACTTCATAGTGCCACCTACTTCCCAGAGCCTGCACCTACATTGTTACAGGCAGATGTTTACATATAGGATTCCCATTCTAAATGTTTGCATCTACAGTTAAATGTTGACACAAAAGTGTGACCAAAAATCCTGACGGCAGGAAGTTAGGCAGGAACTGCACACATATGCAAGATTCTTCATCTATATATAGATGTAATATCCAATACGTATTAAACCCAGTTCAGAGTGTTCCAAAATATAAAAATAAAGCCGCCACTTCCTCGTTTTTCTGACCCTGATAACCTAGCCTTTCTTCAAGGGCCGGAGCCACGGCTTTACAAGTAGCGGTCAATATACAGAAGCTTCCCCGAGCAATTAGCCTCCAGTTTACCTCCGCCAGTTGTGATCACTTCTCTCCAGGGAGTATCTGAGCAGTAGCTTTAAAAGGGGGCAAGCCACATTGAGCACAGTCCCATCGAAGCAGCTGAGCATCACAACCATGCTGCTAATGAGCAACACCAGCTAATGATGTATAAAACAGCTGATTTGCAGGTCGAGCAGGCAGGCTTTGCGCTCTCGTGGTTGAGTGGGCATTGGTTACTTGTGCAGTGGTTGGCAGGTACCCCCCGAGTCTAACAGCGGGGTGCTTTAGGTAAGCGGCTGTGGCTATTATATGTGCCTGATCTTCTCTAATCTGCTTTTCCGTCACAGGATGATGAATCACCCAGCACACTGAAGCCAGCGCCGGCCACTTGTGGCAGTTACTAGGAGCATGGTGGACTGTGACAGCGGCCGCGATTCCGCCTTCCAGAGCTCGTGCTGCACTGTGAGCAGTGGCACCAGGGACGATTGCAGCAGCCATGGGCAGTACTCCCAGACTTTGTTTGAGGAGATGCAGGGCTACGATGTGGAGTTTGACCCACCACTGGAAAACAAATATGAATGTCCAATCTGTCTGATGGCATTAAGGGAGGCCGTCCAGACACCCTGTGGCCACAGGTTCTGTCGAGGCTGCATTGTGAAATCTATTAGGTCAGTGGCTAATCTCTTTTTTTTATCTCTTGTCCAGTGACCCCCCCCCCCCCCGCCTCCCCCATACTCGGGGGTAAATCAGATCCCCTGCTTTGACATACATGTGCCAGGGTGCCAATGAATCGCTTTAGCCCCATGTGAGGAATGGGGAAGAGAGTTGTTCTTGCCTTTAAGTATTAACAAAAGGAAGTGGTATAAGGAGCTGCCCCTGGTAGCTTACTGATTAAATGCATGTGTGATGCAAACATCATATGGATATGTGCGGTAGTGTCGTGGTTATGTTACTGGACTAATAATCCAGGGAATAAGAGTTCAAATCCCCACCATGGTTTGAGAATTTCAATTGTGTTTTTTTTTTAAAAGCTTGAAAATAAAAGCTGGCATCAGTAAAAGTGACCGTGAAACTGTCGGATTGCTGTAAAAACAAACTGGTTCACTAATGTCCTTTAGGGAAGGAAACCTGCTCTCGTGGTTAACTCTTGGCTGCTCTCTGAAGTGGCCGAGCAAACTACTCGGTTGTGTCTAACTGGCAACCAGGGCTGGACAGTAAGTCAAAAAGAAAATACTGCAGATGCTGGAAATCTGAAATAAAAACAGTAAATTCTGGAAAAACTCAGCAGGTCAGGCAGCATCTGTGAAGAGAGAAACAGAGTTAACGTTTCAGGTCGATGACCTGTTGTCAGAACTGGAAAAAAGCAGGAAATGGAACAGATTTTTAAGCTAGTGTAGGGGCTGGGAAATGGGGGAGGGGATGAAAGAACAAAAGGGAAGGTCTGTGATAGGATGGAAGGCGGAAGAGGTTAAGAGACAGTAAGAGATATTCAAGGCGAGAGGAGATGGTAATGGGGCAGGTTAAGAAACAGGATGGCTCTAGATGAAGTGTAAATTGCGCTGGCAGAATGAAAGACAGCTGCCATGTGGGGGAGAAGAAAAAAAAGGACAAAGAATGTGGATAAAAAATATATATATTCTATTGGATAATAAGTGCCAGCAACGCTCACATCCTGAATTTTTTTTTTAAAAAGGTCTCACTCAATCTCTGGTCCTGGGTGGTGTATCTGGTTTCAGCATCCTTGGTTTAGGGATTGGGGAAATGAGCCAGGGATCACTGCTGGGAAATGTGTGTAGACAGTGGGGCGGATCAGGCTTTCCACGATACCTTTCCTTCCTTGCCTCTGTTTCTAGCCTCGTCCAAGCACAGTCCATCTTAGCAGCTGAACATCACATCCATGCCCCTCATGAGCAACACCACGGAAGGTCAGCTAGTGATGTATGAAACAGTTCATTTGCAGGTAGAGCGGGAAGGCTTTGCGCTCTCGTGGCGAGATGCTTGTGATTTTTTTTCCACCTAATCTTTTGCTTGTATACTCAGTAGCCAGATAAGAGTTTGTAGGTATGTGAACAGATCACGAGCATGCCCCAGGTGGTAATGAACAAGAACGGGAAGGTTGTTGAACCCTGTTCAACAACAACAGCAGCCTCGCTGGGCACCAAGTATTCTCCATTAAAGGGACCCTGCAGGATCCAAGCTACGGCAGCTCTCGAGTTAATAGCAGCAATCGCAGTCTGCTCCTGACAATTAAAAGTTGTCTTTTGCGCTTATTAAAAATTTGAATTATCCAATAGTTTGAAATAAGCAATGCAAATATCTGCAAAATGAGACTTTTACCAAAAGCAAACCATTTCAATGAAGAGGACTGGACTGGGCAATCACTTCACTTAAAAAGGAGTTTGCTCTTGACTGCTTTGCACGTATTTATAGCACTGTTGGTAGATTAGTATCGGCATCGTGTGAGCATTGGGTTGCAGCTCATCATTAAAGGGGAGGGCGGCTAGTACTCTTGGTCACTCTCAAGTCTGCTGAGTTTTTTTTTGAAGGGACAGAAATTTTTTATTTCCTGTGTTTCAGCCAGCAGCAGCTAACCACCCGCCCCAGAGTGACCAAAAAAGCTGCTCGCAGCTCCTGTAAAGGAGTTGCTGCTGTCGGGTGAAGGGCAATACCCACTTAGAAACTTGTTTTTACTGTGAGTAGGTGAAAAAGATTAATGCCTGGAGCGGGATCTTAGAATTCCAATCGACCAAACCTCTGCACTTGGTCCAGTCATCTAGAATTCCAATTGTCCAAATTCCTTCCCATTGTTTAGAATTCCAGTGCAGCAAGATCTTTTTCCATCCGTTCTAATTGTATGGAGTAGTAATTAGCGCACTGTCCTTCCACCTCTTTGATCGGGGTGCGAATCTATCCCAGACGAGTGCAAGCTGTTTCTCTGCTGACTGGAAAGGTTCAAAGTGAACGGTGTTTGGGGCTGCACCCAAGCCCTAATGGGCACAGGGCTGTGGCACTAATTCGGGACCGTAAGGATTGCTGCTGTGGGAAATGGGGTGGGGAACAAACGCTTGTAGTAGTGAGTTCTGTGATTGCGATTTGAGGTGCGTTGCTCAGCAGAAGCCACAGGTGCTTTACTTGACATCTGACCAGTGCTGTTCTGGGCCTGGAGGTTCTTGGTATCAACCCAACACTTCGAGTGGAATTATGCACTTTTCCGTATTTTAGGCAAATGCTGGGACCCAGTCACCTACCCTCTCAGCTGAGCATGATGTCTAACGTGCAGAGACCAAAGAGCAAGGAAGGTGAGGGGGGAGAAAATTATTCCTGTTAACCACCCTGCTGTAGTTTTTGATTTTTTTTTTACAAAATGTTATTCCTAACAAAATGGATTCAAGATGGGCTTTCTCTTGAACTCTAGGGAAATACAGGTTGGAGCTAAAGATACAGCTCTGTAGCACTGATTCTCCGACCCATGCGTCCTTCAGTGCAGGATCGATGAATTCACCCTTGTATGTCAACCTTGCTCTGTTCAGTTGCCCAGAGTTCGGGGGTACCATGTCATTGGATAGAGAGGGAGCAAAAAAGACAGAAACTGAAAGCAAACATCAGTTCATGAGGACAGAGAAGGAAAAGGAAACTGAAAGAAGAAAATGCCTGTTTTTATAAAATGCAGCAGGGACCAGCCATGTTGTGGATTTGGAACTTGGAATTTTCAAACTACATAAAATAGAAATGGTTAGAGGAGGGCTGTTCTTATAATTTACTCCTCAAAACAATAGGGTTCACAATATTAAATGTCTGTCGCAGATTTATTAAGCGTACAACAATAATTATTATTAAACATATACTTAGCGGCAGCACTTTGAGAGTTTTTAGCTGGAGAGTCCAAACACGTTCTAGCTCCGAGCTCGGGTTGATCAGATCTTGATCGACTTCCAAAGTATCTCAACGCCCACTTTTTACATATTTTTTCAACCCCTCTGTGGCAAACAACACGTTGCATCGTTACATTACATGGTTATCATTCAACACTGGCCTTGCTGCACACCGATCCGTAACTCCCTTTATTGACTCGCGCTCCCTAACTTTGAATGATCAAAGGGAGCTTTTCTGCCTGTCCTGTGTCTGTGCAGTAACTTGTGTTTCCAAGTTCTTTTTCCATAGACTGATGCAACTCCCCAACCGTTCTGTACCAATCTTCTGCTTCTGAAAAGGATGATGTGGCCCCTTCTGCAAAACTTACCAACTAATTAAAGCTCTATGCTTTTAATTAGGTTTATTGTCTAAGTTGACCATTGCTTTAAGATCAGTCTTAATTCAGGGTATGATTGTGTTAGAAACCTAGAGGCCTGGACTGATAATCCAGAGAATATGAGTTCAAATGTCTGGAGAAGGTTCCAGAAATAGAGAGGGGCAAGGCCATGAAGAAATTTCATCATGAGGATGAGAATTTTAAATTTGTGGGGCTGGGGGTCAGGTCCACGCGCACAGGGGTGATGGGTGAATTGGGACTTGGTGCGGGATAAGATGTTTTGGATGAGCTGCGTGATCAGGTCTGGAGGTAACAAAAGCACAGATGAGGGTTTCAGCCGTAGATGGTCTGAGGCAGAAGCTAGTAATGTTTGATGGTGGAATTAGGAGGTCTTTTGTGATTGAGAGGATACGGAGTAGGAAGCTGGGTTCAAATAGGACGCTGAGATTGAGTGTGGTTCAACCTGGAACAGTGGCTGTGGAGTAGAATGGAATCGATGACTAGAGTACGGGGTTTGTTGTGGGGACTGAAGATGCTGGCTTCCCAATGCTTATACATACTGTTACCTATTTGGTAATTCAGTCTGTGATTCATTGTTCAACCTGTGTCCAGATCAGTTCAACGTTAAGATTGTCTTTTGATTCATGGGAAGCATGAGTTTGCCTGTGGAACAGATTTTCGCCTTGGCCACAAAGAAAATATCCTGAATGCTTCCAAATCATGAAGGATTGAAACTGGTGCGTTCCTTTGTGAATACTTTTGGATTTTTGTTTCCAGAAGTAATCTGCCACCAACCTCAAAGCAAATGTCCCACTGTCGCCCCTCCCAGATTGCTAATCCAGAACGAGAGGCTGTTTGTCCAGGTTTGCAGGCTGATGCTTAGAATGAGTTTGTCTCTGGCACTTGAAGTGCCAGCAAACACAGCACATGCGAGGGAGCTGTTGCACGTTGCTCAAGCTGCTAGCACCTCTCGGTGTCTTTCTGCATTAGTTCAGATCCTTCAGTCAGACTGAAGAGTCAATCTCCACCCAGGAAGGATTTGGTTTTTGCTTCTGTTCCTAAAAGTTTAAGCTTGTGTTGGAGCCATGGGAGCAGCAAGAGTTACATAATAGTGTGTACAATGTAATCCAGGACTGCAACACGCCCGTTATGCAGCAATAACATTGACATTTCCCTGTCACGTGAGAGCTGGACCACTGCGGGGGTAGCATAGGTGTCAGCCTTGGCTCAGTGGTAGTGATCTCGCCTCTGAGTCACTAGGTCATGGGTTCAAGCCCAGTCCAGGCTGACACTTCAGTACAGTACTGAGGGAGTGCTGCACTGTCAGAGGTGCTGTCCTTCGGATAAGACGTTCAAACCAAGGCCCTGTCTGCCCTCTAAGGTGGATGTAAAAGATCCCACAACATTATTCGAATATTCGAAGAGGAGTAGGGAGTTCTCCCCAGTGTCCTGGCCAATGTTTATCTCTCATCCAATAGCACAAAAAGCAGATTATCTGATCATTTATCTCTGCTGTTTATGGGACCTTACTGTGTGCAAATTGGCTGTCGTGTTTCTCTAAATTGTAATGGTAATCACAGCTAAACGAATTAATTGGCTGTGGAGAGCTTTGGGACGTCCTGAGGTTGCGAAAGGCGCTATACAAATGCAAGTTTTTTCTTTCTGTAGTTTCTGATGGAATCTGCAACAGTATCAATAAGTCAGCTTATTTATCTTCTAATCAACATCTGTTCCCCCCCCCCCCCCCCCCGACTCACCTGAAGTGAACCACCCTCCCCGACTCACCTGGAGTGAATCTCCCACAGCAACCCCCCTTGACTGAGGGGGGGGGGGGGGGGGTGGGGGGCTGGTGACGGGGGACTGAGATGGGGGAGCGACAGCCGGGGGGCTGAGATGGGGGCGCGATGGGGGGGGGGGGTGGGGGGCTGGTGACGGGGGACTGAGATGGGGGAGCGACAGCCGGGGGGCTGAGATGGGGGCGCGATGGGGGGGGGGCGACGGCCGGGGGGCTGAGATGGGGGAGCGACGGCCGGGGGGCTGAGATGGAGGAGTGACGGAGGGGGGGGGCTGAGATGGGGGGGGGCGACGGCCGGGGGGCTGAGATGGGGGGGCGACGGCCGGGGGGCTGAGACGGGGGGGGCTGAGATGGGGGGGGGGGGGCGACGGCCGGGGGGCTGAGATGGGGGGGGGAGGCGACGGCCGGGGGGCTGAGATGGGGGGGCGACAGCCGGGGGGCTGAGATGGGGGAGAGACGGCCGGGGGGCTGAGATGGGGGAGCGACGGCCGGGGGGCTGAGATGGGGGGGCGACGGGGGGGGGGGGGCTGAGATGGGGGGGCGACGGCCGGGGGGCTGAGATGGGGGGGCGACGGCCGGGGGGCTGAGATGGGGGGGCGACGGCCGGGGGGCTGAGATGGGGGGGCGACGGCCGGGGGGCTGAGATGGGGGGGCGACGGCCGGGGGGCTGAGATGGGGGGAGCGACGGCCGGGGTGCTGAGATGGGGGAGAGACGGCCGGGGGGCTGAGATGGGGGGGCGACGGCCGGGGGGCTGAGATGGGGGAGAGACGGCCGGGGGGCTGAGATGGGGGGGCGACGGCCGGGGGGCTGAGATGGGGGGAGCGACGGCCGGGGTGCTGAGATGGGGGAGAGACGGCCGGGGGGCTGAGATGGGGGGGCGACGGCCGGGGGGCTGAGATGGGGGAGAGACGGCCGGGGGGCTGAGATGGGGGGGGCGACGGCCGGGAGGCTGAGATGGGGGGGCGACGGCCGGGGGGCTGAGATGGGGGAGTGACGGCCGGGGGGCTGAGATGGGGGGGGCGACGGGGGGGGCTGAGATGGGGGGGGCGACGGCCGGGAGGCTGAGATGGAGAGACTCCGAGTTCTGGGAGTGATGGAGAGAGGCTGAGATCTGGATTCTAACCATTCTTTATTTGAAACCTTTCGCAGGGATGCGGGACACAAGTGCCCAGTGGACAACGAGATGCTGCTGGAAGCCCAACTTTTCCCTGATAATTTTGCAAAACGGGAAATTCTTTCACTGACAGTCAAGTGTCCCAACAAGGGCTGCTACCAGAAAATGGAGCTGCGACAATTGGAGGTTGGTTTGGAGGAGTTGTTATTACCCACCGATCATGGATATTGTCACCACGTGATTCTCATTGGACAACACTTATTGAAATAGGGTAATATGAGGGTCCCCTGCTTTAAATTGTGTGCCTTGCTTCTTAAAATGAATATGGTATCCCATCTAGATTGTCAATACACTGTCTACCACCACAAAGCCCACCTTGCTTCAACCTATTCGCAAAGCAGCCGGCAGTTTCAGTGGGTCAGTGCTCTGTCCAGTGTGGCCATCGACCGTACAGACCCGGTCAGTGCACTGTCCAGTGTGGTCATCGACTGTACAGACCCGGTCAGTGCGCTGTCCAGTGTGGTCGTCGACCGTACAGACCCGGTCAGTGCGCTGTCCAGTGTGGTCATCGACCGTACAGACCCGGTCAGTGCGCTGTCCAGTGTGGTCATCGACCGTACAGACCCGGTCAGTGCACTGTCCAGTGTGGTCATCGACCGTACAGACCCGGTCAGTGCACTGTCCAGTGTGGTCATCGACCGTACAGACCCGGTCAGTGCACTGTCCAGTGTGGTCATCGACCGTACAGACCCGGTCAGTGCACTGTCCAGTGTGGTCATCGAGTGCACAGACCCGGTCAGTGCACTGTCCAGTGTGGTCATCGAGTGTACAGACCCGGTCAGTGCACTGTCCAGTGTGGTCATCGACCGTACAGACCCGGTCAGTGCACTGTCCAGTGTGGTCATCGACCATACAGACCCGGTCAGTGCACTGTCCAGTGTGGTCATCGAGTGTACAGACCCGGTCAGTGCACTGTCCAGTGTGGTCATCGACCGTACAGACCCGGTCAGTGCACTTTGTTCCCCTTTCCTCCCCGTAACCCGACTCTGAATCAGCACCAAGGATGGGTGCCTGGGCTTGGAGCCTGATCATGGGGGGGCGGGGGGGGGCGGAGGCAGCAGTGAGGTTTGGGGGAAGGAAGTGTTCATCCAGTAGTGGCCCAATTTATTTTAAATAATGCTCCTTGCTGCTGGAGAAAACTTTTCAACACTTTCCATCAATCACAGCCAGATCTCCCTGCCAGTGTTCCCGTGAGCCGACCTTGAGGCCCGCTCAGGGTGGGGTGGAGATCTGGTTGCAGCGTATTGATATTAAAAATGCTGAGGGAAATTTAAACTGGTTCCTGGTGACGGCCGTGAGTGTGTGACCGATTACCGTGTGCAGAAATCTGTTTCTTTGCCGGTCGGAATTGCTGTTGACCGCCTTGTGTCGTGTGTGTTGCAGGATCACCAGGAGCAGTGTGAGTATGCCTTCGTTGAATGTGTGCAGTGCGACACCGTGCTCTGGCGAAAGGAACTGCAGGAACACAGGGGATCGGACTGTCCCAAGAGGATCGTCGCCTGCGAGAACTGCGCCTTGCAGATGGCCTATCAGGATAAAAAGGCAGGCTTCCTCTTCCCAAATCCCCCATCACTCCCACATCTCTGTCCTCCTCGGCCTGGAGACCCACATAGCCTGTGGACTTCCTGTCATTTTGTAGATAATGCAAAATGTTCTAGTATCGCTTCCCCATTTGAAAGTGATTTATTTTGTATTCTTCCCCTTTCCTCGCTGTCCTTGGGTGTCCCGTGTCACCCAGCTGTCAACACTGAGGGCATGTTAGAGTGAGATGGGCACAGATTGCAAGCCCAGTCGAGCGCCTGTGGAGCTGGAGTTATTTTCCACAGTGACGTACCTCATACAGGCGACCTTTCTAAATGAAAATAAATGGCGGTCGCTGCTATTGACGTCATTTCCTAAATGCGAAGGCTGGACGACGAGGTCTTTTCCCAGGTCTCTGCCAATTTGCTGCCCTTGAGTGAACAAGTGCATGTCAGGAGGGTCTCGCTCTCCACTCTCTTTTTCCTTCCCCACCCCCCCCCCCCCCCAAAATCCATTTACCCCTCGTTCTGTGGAGATCAGGAATCAGAGCCTGGGAGAGATGGTGACACGGTGACGCCAGCCTGTGCTGCTTAATGTTAGCATTGACCTGCAGTTCCCCTCGTTACTAACCACTGACTCTGGAAAGAAAGAATGAGAAAGAAAGGACTCGCATTTATATAGCAACCACTGGGCGGCCCAAAGCACTTCACAGCCAATGAAGCACTTTTTGAAGTGTAGTCACTGTTGTAATGTAGGAAATGCAGCAGCCAATTTGCGCACAGCAAGCTCCTACAAACAGCAATGGGATAATGACGGGATAATGACTAGATAATCTGTTTCGTGATGTTGGTTGAGGGATAAATATTGACCAGCATATCGGAGAACTGCCCCCTGCTCTTTTTCAAAATAGTGCCATGTGGGATCTTTTACGTTCACCTTGGGGAAGACGGGGCCTCAGTTTAACATCTCATCTGAAAGACGGCACCACCGGCAGTGCAGCACTCCCTCAGCACTGCAGTGAAGTGTCAGCCTAGATTATGCGCTCAAGTCTCTGGAGTGGGATTTGAACCCGCGACCTTTTGACTCAGGCAAGAGTGCTACCAATTGAGCCATGGTTGGATTCTGAATCTAACCCAGACAGACGGTGTGAATGTGTCATGTCTCGTATGTTTTTAGTTGAACTGCCTCATTCGGATTTCCAGCTTGTCCCCTGAACCACTCCAGCTTCCAGGCTTCTTCCTGTAACCAGTGGGGCCTCTTGAGCGGCAAGCTTCTCCCTGACCTGTTCAGGCGGTGAAGCACAGCCCTCTTCTTCGGCAGAGGATAGTTTTTTTTTTTAAATGGTTGCCAGGCAGAGGGCAAATGCGTTGCAGCACCAACATGCTGCCAGTGCTTGTAAAGTGCAGGTCCCATCCTAGTTTTTAAATGGCGAAGTTACGACTGGTGCGAGGGGTCACTGTGCTGTTGATGAGGTGTTTCACGGAGATGGTCCATGCCATTCCGTAATGGATAACTCCGACACCCGAAAAGGAAGGAGCGGACGTTGGTAGAAATCTCCGTGGGTCGGGTGTCTCACTTAGAGGCTCTGGTACAGCCAGCTACCTGTCCCCTCTACCACGAAGGCCCAGGATAACAGAAAAGAAATAAAATAGAATTAGTGAACCACCTTCTCCCCTCCCTCCTTTCGTCTCCGCAGGTTTTGGTATTTTCTAAATCCAGTGCTGAAATAAATTGTGTTTTCTGCAGAGACTAGGACTGAGGGTAGATAAGGATGATGGCTCCACCCTGTGGGCTCCATTGTGAACTGCTAACCCTGCGGAGGAAGGATGCTGAGCAGGAACCAAGTACTTCCTCACATTAATGACAAATAAAAGTATTCAGAGAGGAAACTTGTTTTGGCTCCTCTTGCTCACTGCTTAGCAGGCAGTGCAGGATGGCAGATGACTGACGGCAGGTTTCCTGGCCCCTCTCGACTGCGTTATATTATGTTGTGAAAAAAAGGAGAGGAAAAATAATTTTCACGTTGAAACACGATCTTAAAAAGTCCACTGTATGAAAATGAGTATTTTACATTTGTGTGACTGATTTGTACACCAGGGGGCAGTGTCTCACTGCAGGCCTCATGTCAGAATCAGTGTTGTAATCGGCTCAGCTTCCCATAACCAAGTTAAATCTGTTCCATCCAAGAATTAGATTACCATTTTAATCTTTGCTTTTACTTCATTTTCTCAACATGTCAGAAATAACATTACTTGCTGGGCTCAGTCAGTAGACTGTGGAAATAGAGGTTTTTAAAAAAAAAAAAAGTGTTTTTGCCCTTCAGTGAAAGCGAAACACCTTTTGTTTTTTCTCCCCATTGTGTCTCCGGTCTCTCTGGCTCATGTACTTGTGCCACTGAGAGATTTTATACGTTTGTATATTTAGTGTTTCGTTAACCAATTTATTCACTGTTTTAATTACACAGCTAACACCATGCAAAACACACACCTTATCCAGCCATAGCGTTACTATGGACAGGACTCCAGTGGACCAAACCCTTTCCCATTCACCCCATTGTACAGAATTCCCGTGGACCAAACCCTTTCCCATTCACCCCCATTGTACAGAATTCCAATGGACCAAATCCTTTCCCATTCACCCCATTGTACAGAATTCCCGTGGACAAAACCCTTTCCCATTCACCCCCATTGCACAAAATTCCTGTGGACCAAACCCTTTCCCATTCACCCCATTGTACAGAATTCCTGTGGACCAAACCCTTTCCCATTCACCCCCATTGTACAGAATTCCAATGGACCAAACCCTTTCCCATTCACCCCCATTGTACAGAATTCCCGTGGACAAAACCGTTTCCCATTCACCCCCATTGTACAGAATTCCCGTGGACCAAACCCCCTTTCCCATTCACCCCATTGTACAGAATTCCCGTGGACCAAACCCTTTCCCATTCACCCCATTGTACAGAATTCCCGTGGACCAAACCCCCTTTCCCGTTCACCCCATTGTACAGAATTCCCGTGGACCAAACCCCCTTTCCCGTTCACCCCATTGTACAGAATTCCCGTGGACCAAACCCTTTCCCATTCACTCAAACTTTATGTAGAATGTCAGTGAACTAAATATAATGTAGGCAACGTTGTCCAATAGGGCAATTAGAACCATTCCTGATCTTGACCCCCCAATATGATGCCTGACTTGCTCCTTTGCTTTTACTGAATCCTGGTTTCTGTTTATGATCCAGGGTCATGATTTGAACTGTCCGTTGGCCAATGTCACCTGTGAATACTGCAACGTGGTGCTCATCAGAGAACAGGTAAGTGGATCCAATGATATATTACTAAAAATCTTGTGCGGGCATCTACTTTTTTTGATATTAATTCTTGGGATATGGGCATGGCCAGCATTTATTGCCCTCTATGGCTGGATAAGGTGGTGGTGAGCCACTGCCTTGGAGCAGTCCGTGCGGTGAAGGTGCTCCAACAAAGCTGTTAGGTAGGGAGTCATATATACAGTTGCAGCTGAGCGCACTGAATACAGCAAAGGCTGTGGGCCCCGACAACATCCTGGCTGTTGTGTTCCAGAACTAGCCTAGCCAAACTGTTCCAGTACAGCTACAACATTTGCATCTGCCTGGCAAAGTGGAAAACTGCCCAGGTATGTCCTGTCCACAAAAACGGTCAAATCCAATTTGGCCAATTACCGCCCCATCAGCCTGCTCTCAATCATCAGCAAAGTGATAGGTGTTGTCAGCAGTAGTGGCGCCTGCTCACTGATGCTCAGTTTGGTTATCGCCAGGACCACTCGGCTCCAGACCTCATTACAGCCTAGGGACAAAAGAGCTAAATTCTAGAGGCGAGATGAGAGTGACTACCCTTGACATCAAGGCAGCATTTGACCGAGTGTGGCATCAAGGAGCCCTAAGTCTTTGGGAATCAGGGGGAAAACTCTCCACTGGCTGGTGTCGTACCTAACACAAAGGAAGATGGTTGTGGTTTTGGAGGCCAATCATCTCAGCCCCAGGACATTGCTGCAAGAGTTCCTCAGGGCAGTGTCCATCTTCAGCTGCTTCATCAATGACCTTCCTACCATCATAAGGTCAGAGTGGGGATGTTAGCTGATGATTGCACGGTGTTCAGTGCTATTCCCAACTCCTCAAGTAATGAAGCTGCCCGTGCCCGCATGCAGCAAGACTCACGATTGCGTGGCCACGCACAACTCCAACTCCATCATCAAGTTTGCTGATGACACTACCGTTGTAGGCCTGATCACAGATGGTGAGGAGGTAAGGGCCCTAGCAGAATGGTGCAAGTACAACAACCTCTCCCTCAACATCAGCAAAACAAAGGAGATGATCGTGGACTACAGGAAGCGGCAGGGGGAGGGACACGCCCCAATCTACATCGAAGGGGCTGAGGTAGAGAGGGTCAGCAGCTTCAAATTCCTGGGTGTATTCATTACGGAGGACTTAACGTGGTCCCATCACATCGACGTTGTAACCAAGAAGGCATGCCAACGCCTGTTCTTCCTCAGGAGACTGAAGAAATTTGGAATGGCCCCCCAGATTCTCACCAACTTCTACCGGTGCACCATCGAGAGTATCCTGTCCGGCTGCATCACTACCTGGTATGGCAACTGCACCGCCACAGACCGCAAGGCTCTACAGATGGTGGTGAAAGCTGCACAACACACTACAGGAATTAAACTACCTGCTGTCCAGGATATCTACCCCGAGAGGTGCCGGGGGAAGGCCCCGAGAATCATTAAAGACGCGAGTCACCCCAGCCACAACCTCTTCGCCCTGCTCCCGTCCGGTAAGAGATACCGAAGCATACGGTCTCGTACCAGCAGGTTTCGAAACAGCTTCTACCCCCAGGCCATAAGACTCATGAACGAATAATTTATTATTTATTACTGTTTTATTTATTACTGTATTTCTATTAGTATTTTTATCATTGCTATGCCATATTTATTCCAATGTTGGGAGGACTCGTAAAAATCAACATTTCATTGTGCAGTACACGTTTGCTGCATATATGACAAATAAAATTGAATTGAATTGAATAACATTCAGGCTTGAGCTGATAAGTGGTAAGTAACATTTGCACCACACAAGTGCCAGGCAATGACCATCTCCAACAAGAGAGAGTTTTGCCGCCTCTCCTTGACGGTCACTGGCATTACCATTGCTGAATCCCCCCACCATCAACATCCTGGGGGTCACAATTGACCAGAAACTTAACTGGACCAGCCACACACATACTGTGGCTACAAGAGCAGGTCAGAGGCTAGGTATTCTATGGCAAGTGTCTCATCTCCTGATTCCCCAAAGCCTTTCCATTGCCTACAAGGCACAAGTAAGGAGTGTGATGGAATACTCTCCACTTGCCTGGATGAGTTCAGCTCCAACAACAGTAAGAAGCTCGACTCCATCCAGGACAAAGCAGCCCGCTTGATCGGCACCCCATCCACCACCTTAAACATTCACTCCCTCCACCACCGGCGTACCATGACTGCAGTGTGTACCATCTACAAGATACACTGCAGCAACTCGCCAAGGCTTTTTCAGCAGCACCTCCCAAACCCACAACCTCTTCCACCTAGAAGGACAAGGGCAGCAGGCACATGGGAACATGAACAACTCCAAGTTCCCCTCCAAGTCGCACACCATCCTGACTTGGAAGTATATCGCCGTTCCTTCATCGTCGCTGGGTCAAAATCCTGGAATACTCTACCTAACAGCACTGTGGGAGCACCTTCACCACACGGACTGCAGCGGTTCAAGAAGGCGGCTCACCACCACCTTCTCAAGGGCAATTGGGGATGGGCAATAAATGCTGGCCTTGCCAGCGATGCCCACATCTCGTGAATGAATAAATTAATAAAAAGAGATAGGGGTGGGGATATTGAGAGGGAGCGAGAGACCCTTGGATGGTGCCCAATGTTCCCCCTAAGGGCCGCGCAATAATCCCGCGCAGGCCGCTCACCGGCGTTTCCATTGTAAACACCGCGCAGGCACAAAAATTTAACGGGACAGTGCATTGAAAGAAACAGGCCGCACAGAACAAAGGGCAGCTTCCAGGGAACATTGGTGGTGCCTGTCAGCAGACCTTCCGAGTTAGATTACCCCAGTAGGCAGAGGTGCAGCTCCTTCAGATGAATTAAGCTTCCTTAATACTAGTCTGTACACCGGGACTGCAGAATGAAATTTGCAGATAACAGGAACAACTCGGCTGTTTCCAGGATTTCAGTTCCATTGAGGACCAGAACCAATCTGGCTTCAGTGCACACCCACTCCTTAGTATTTACCACACTAACGCGCGCTTTTACACTCTCAGACCGCAAAACTCCTCCTTGTCCTGTGTTTTGGGGTCTTTTTCCAATGTAAAATGCTACATGTTGTAAGCAGCAAAGTGGGGTGTGATTCATAGGGTTTCATGTAGTCCACAGCCAGAGACCTATTTGTTTGCTAAGCGTGATATGTTCGGTCCGCCCCCCGTATTGTAATCTTTTATCGCTGTATTCCACAGCACTTAAATCTGAATATACTGTTTTTGGAAAGGTTAAGTAGCGCGTCGTATTAACATTTTACATGGGTGGTTGGTGTGGTGTTTCCTGCTGTTGTCTTTGGGGCGCCCCATCGGAGGACTGTAGTGCTGGAGAATATTGCAAGGTAACTTCTGGCCGTGCAAGTATTCACTCTGTGTGCGCTGATGGGTTACCCCTCAGATTGTCGGAGTGCCTGAAGGAGGTGCGTACAAGCATTCACAAGTGCACAGGCATCTGTACCGGCACAAGTGAGAGTATGCAGGGGTTGGAGTGATTAGGTGTGCATTGTATCCCCAAGGAGGGTTTGTTGTTGACTTTTCTAGCATAGATATATTTAAGGGGAAGCTAGATAAGTACATGAGAGAGAGAAAGGAATAGAAGTTTATGCTGATAGGGTGAGATGAAGTAGGGTGGGAGGAGGCCCGTGTGGAGCATAAACACTCGCATGGATTAGTTGGGCTGCATGGCCTGTTTCTGTGCTGTAAATTCTTTACCCTTGTGGGTAATATTTTTATGCTGTAACTCTCCGAAGCAGCAAATGTTTACTACAAAAGGTACAGTTCAAACTTCCCATGACTCGGTGGAATATATCCACCTAGTGTTGTACTCAACCATACAGACCAAGGTCTCCGGTTTGAGCCCCTGGTCTATTCTGAGTTAGCTGATCTGGGTGATAATTGGCCCGAGTGGTCTTGGGCCAGGGAGGGGATAAAATCAGCCAGTGTGTGTTTAGCAACTAGTCCAGTGGACGAGTAAATGCTTTTCAGCATCGACACTCGCTGCGCGATATTGTCACACGCAGGAGGCCCCTTGCCTGAGCTTTCGATCAACCACCTCCAACGTAAAGCACGTTACACTTCCTTTAGCGTTATGTCGATGAGCCGCTGGATATGTTGCTGGTCCTCCTGCCCAGCTGGTTCTTTGGCCTTAATTTCAAGCCCCTACATTAGTGATTGTGAGGCTTCCCGTGTCAGTGAGAGGAGCAGGTTATCTGGTCTGTTTGTGGTTGAGGGTTGGGCTGTATTGAAAGTAGTTGTGGTGGAATCTGTCCATCTGTCCTTCCTGCAGCTGTAGGGGGAGGGGCAGGAGGATGTGGAGCGGCCAACTGCCGGAAGGAAGAGGAACGCAGCAGAGTAAATCCACAGGACACTGCACTGCTAACGGGTACATTTCTGTGTTCTCCATTTTTATGACTCACTTTTTGGTTTTAACTTAAATTAAATGTTTCCCTCTACAGATGCAGAACCATTACAACCTGGACTGCCCAAAAGCACCAGTCCCCTGCACTTTCAGTACCTTTGGCTGCCCAGAAAAGGTGAGTCGGTGCTGACGTGTTCTGTGCCATTGTAGAGCCTGATTCAAGGCATTTTTCAAGGGACTGGCATAATCCTGATGTCTATAACCCAGTACGAGTGTAAAACAAATGAAGTATTGCCTCCTTACCCTGATAATTGTACCTCTGTGTACTAGTTTAGAACAAGAAGTGGGTACGAGTTCCTCTGTTACTTTTAGTGTCATTTATTTTAAATGGGTTAGTAGCTGTTAACATAGCACAGACAGGAGTTTATACAAAACTATTAACTGGTTCGCCATCGATGGCGCACAGGAGAAATGAAGCCTACAAATTGTTACCTCTTCACTCCTAATACTGATGCACCATGAGCCAGGATATGATCTGGATTACTCCTGATAGTACCCCTGGGTACCAGTTACTCCTTTACTCCTGACAATTGTACATCTGTGCACCAGCACAGAATAATAATTACTCTGATAACTGTAATTCCAAGTACCAGCGCAGAGTGATGATTACTCCTGATTGTGAGACTTCCATGTAACCAGTTACTCCCTTAAAGCCAACAATGGGATGCTCTTCAGCCACTACGGAGCAAGGATTGCTCCTGATTGCCGTATGCCCATATATCAGAACGGATAATGTTTTTTAAAATTCACTTATGGGAAGTGGGCATTGCTGGCAAGACCAGCATTTATTGCCCATCCCTAATTGCCCTTGAGAAGGTGGTGGTGAGCTGCCTTCTTGAACCACTGCAGTCCGTGTGGTGAAGGTACTCCTACAGTGCTGTTAGGTAGGAAGTTCCAGGATGTTGATCCAGCGATGATAAAGGATCGGCGATATATTTCTACGTCAGGATGGTGTGTGACTTGGGGGGGAACTTGGAGGTAGTGGTGTTCCCATGTGCCTGCTGCCCTTGTCCTAGATGGAAGAGGTCGCAGGTTTGGGAGGTGCTGCCGAAGAAACCTTGGCGAGTTATTGCAGTGCATCTTGTAGATGGTACACACTGCAGCCACGGTACGCTGGTGGTGGAGGGAGCGAATGTTTAAGGTGGTGGATGGGGTGCCAATCAAGCGGGCTGCTTTGTTCTGGATGGTGTCGAGCTTCTTGTGTTGTTGGAGCTGCACTCATCCAGGCAAGTGGAGAGTATCCCTTCACACTCCTTGTTGCTGATAATAGTGTGCTTGTGTACCGTTAGAGGGTAAGGTTTACTCCTGATAGTATGCCCTTATGCCAGTATCAGTTACTCTTGATAATGGGGTGATAAGTGTGTACCAGGACAGAATAGTTGAGTTTGCAGTTAAACTAACATTTATATAATTGCCAACATTTGTTGGGTCCAAATCTGAACAGGTGTGACCAGACAGGAGTAAGACGGAAAGCTGGGTAAGAGCGAGGGTAGGAAAGGAGAATCGAGTTGAGCCATAGAAGTTTCAAGACAGAAGGAGGTCGCGGGCCTGTGCTGAAGCTATCTACTCTAATCCCTTACCCAATGTCAGTCTTTGTCATTCCCTTTTAGCTGCTGGCTCAATGCAGTGGCCATTTGTAGTGACGTACTACATATTCTCAATAACCCTTTGGGTGAAAGCATTTCCTGTCACCCCCACCGGCACGATTGGTAAACCTGGCAGTCTCGATGAATGAGACAGCTGGCAAAGGGGCAAGAACTCAAAACATTGTGACAAGTTCGGAAGAAATCCTTGTATTTGCCAGGACTGCAGATGGTGTGAAATGAACAGTGCCGAGAGCAGACAGCCCGAAAAGCTCTTTCACCTCCCTCTGCTCGAGGCCACACACACGAACACTGTTGGCTGCCTCAATACCATTTCATAAAAATATTTGCTTCTCTGCCTCGACCTCTAGAGAGAGAAATGCTGTTTTTACTCAACTTTTGTCTTTCTAGTGCCTGGCCTGAGAGAACTGTTTATGACCAGTTGTTTTGCAGCCTAATAAACCCAGTAGCTGCCCCTTTTTAAAAGCAGTTATTTGTACCTTTGACTGGTTACCTTCTGTTCTTGTGACGATTCAGAGGGTTCACTGCTCACCCTTCAGGCAGGAAGCTTTAAATGTGTAGAAAGCTTACATGGGGGCATAACCTTAAAATAATAGCTAGGCCGTTCAGGGGTGATGTCAGGAAGCACCTCTTCACACAAAAGGTAGTGGAACTCTGGAGCTCTTTCTCCCCGCCCCCCCACACCCCCCCCCCCCCAAAAAAAAAGCTGTCGAGACTGGGGGTTAATTGAAAATTTCAAACCCGCCATTGATAGATTTTTATTAGCCAAGGGTATTGTGGTATATGGAACAAAGGCAGGTAGATGGAGTTGAGGTACAGATCAGCCAAGATCTAATTGAATGGCGGAACAGGCTTGAGGGGCTGAATGGCCTACTGCTAGTCCTATCATAGAAACATAGGAGTAGGCCATTCGGCCCTTTGAGCCTGCTCTGCCATTCAATGAGATCATGGCTGATCATCCAAATTCAGTACCCTGTCCCTGCCTTCTCCCCATATCCCTTGATCCCTTTAGCCTCAAGAAATATATCCAATTCTTTCTTGACTATATTTAACGAACTGGCCTCCACCGCCCTCTGTGGCAGAGAATTCCACAGGTTCACCGCTCTCTGGGTGAAGAAATTCCTCCTCATTTCAGTCCTAAATGGCTTACCCCTTATCCTTAGACTATGACCCCTGGTTCTGGACTCCCCGGCCATCAGAAACATCCTTCCTGCATCTAGTCTGTCCAGACCTGACAGAATTTTTTAGGTTTCGATGAGATCCCCTCTCAATCTTCTAAACTCCAGTGAGTATAAGCCCAATCGACACAATCTCTCCTCATACATCATTCCTGCCATCCCAGGTATCAGCCTGGTGAATCTTCGCTGCACTCCCTCCATGGCAAGAACGTCCTTCCTCGGGTAAGGTGACCAAAACTGCACACAATACTCAAGGTGCGGTCTCACCAAGGCCCTGTACAACTGTAGCAAGACATCCTTGTTCCTGTACTTGAACCCTCTTGCTACGAAGGCCAACATACCATTTGCCTTCTTAACCGCCTGCTGCACCTGCATGCTTACCTTCAGCGACTGGTGCACAATAACACCCAGGTCTCTCTGCACTTCCCCTTCTCCCAATCTATTGCCGTTCAAATAGTCTCCCCAGTGAATGGTGAGCATTAACACTTCTGCAAGTCGGAGTTCCGAGTTTTAACAACGCTGTCTTGTCTCTCTTCCCCTCCCCCCACCCCCTTTGCTTGGGTCGGTCCTGTAGAGGACGCTGCACTCTTCCTTTTCCACTTCTGCCAAAGGGCCCTTGAACTGAAACATTAACCCCTCTCTGTCCTCTTTTAGTTGCTCACTGACCACCTGTGCATTTCCAGCAGTTTCTCCTTTTTGTTTTAAAACCGATTTCCAGCACTTGCAATCTTTCTCTAACTCAATTCCTATGACTATATTTAGATTATTGCAGTTGCATTCTCATCCTTGTGTTCAAATACCTCTCTGGCCTATCCCCTCCCAAACTCGAACTGGACCAATATGTCGAGGAACCAACTAGAGATCAGGCCATCTTAGACTGGGTATTATGTAATGAGAGAGGATTAATTAGCAATCTTATTGTGCGAGGCCCCTTGGGGAGGAGCGATCATAATATGATCGAATTCTTCATTAAGATGGAGAGTGAAGCAGTTGACTCAGAGACTAGGGTCCTGAATTTAAATAAAGGAAACTATGATGGTATGAGGCGCGAGTTGGCTAGGATGGATTGGGGAACGTTACTTAAAGGGTTGACGGTGGATAGGCAATGGCAAACATTTAAAGATCGCATGGATGAACTACAGAATTTGTTCATCCCTGTTTGGCATAAAAATAAAACAAAAAAGGTGGCTCAACCGTGGCTAACAAGGGAAATTAGGGGTAGCATAAGATCCAAGGAGAGGACATATAAATTGGCCAGGAAAAGCAGCAAACCTGAGGATTGGGAGCAGTTTAGGATTCAGCAAAGGAGGACAAAGGGATTAATTAAGAGGGGGAAAATAGAGTATGAGAGTAAGCTTGCAGGAAACATAAAAACTGACTGTAAAAGCTTCTATAGATATGTGAAGAGAAAAAGATTGGTGAAGTCAAGCGTAGGTGCCTTGCAGTCAGAATCAGGGGAATTTATAATGGGGAACAAAAAAATGGCAGACCAATTAAATACATACTTTTGGTTCTGTCTTCACAAAGGGGGACACAAATAACCTCCCAGAGATGTCGGGGAACATAGGATCTAATGAGAGGGAGGAACTGAATGAAATCAGTATTTGTAGGGAAATGGTGTTAGGGAAATTGACGGGATTGAAGACCGATAAATCCCCAGGGCCTGATAATCTACATCCTAGGGTACTTAAGGAAGTGGCCCTAGAAATAGTAGATGCATTGCTGGTCATCTTCCAAAATTCTGAAGACTCTGGAATAGTTCCCATGGATTGGAGGGTAGCTAATGTAACCCCACTATTTAAAAAAGGCAGTAGAGAGAAAACGGGGAATTATAGACTGGTAAGCCTGACATCGGTAGTGGGGAAAATGCTAGAGTCCATTATAAAAGATGTAATAGCAGAGCACTTGGAAAACAGTGACAGGATCGGACAAAGTCAACATGGATTTACAAAAGGTAAATCATGCTTGACTAATCTGGAATTTTTTGAGGATGTGACTGGTAGAATAGATAAGGGAGAACTAGTGGATGTGGTCTATCTGGACTTTCAGAAGGCTTTCGATAAGGCCCCGCATAAGAGATTAGCGTGCAAAGTTAAAGCACACTGGATTGGGGGTAAGGTACTGACTTGGATAGAGAACTGGTTGGCAGACAGGAAGCAAAGAGTTGGAATAAACGGGTCTTTTTCCGACTGGCAGACAGTGACTAGTGGGGTACCGCAGGGATCGGTGCTAGGACCCCAGCTATTCACAATATATATTAATGATCTAGATGAGGGAACTAGATGTAATATCTCCAAGTTTGCAGACGACACAAAGCTGGGTGGGCGTGTGTGCCGTGAGGAGGATGCAGAGAAACTCCAGTATGATTTGGACACGTTGGGTGATTGGGCAGATGCAGTATAATGTGGATAAATGCGAGGCTATCCACTTTGGTGGCAAAAACAGGAAGGCAGATTATTATCTGAACGGCAATAGATTGGGAAAAGGGGAAGTGCAACGAGACCTGGGTGTCCTTGTGCACCAGTCGCTGAAGGTAAGCATGCAGGTGCAGCAGGCGGTTAAGAAGGCAAATGGTATGTTGGCCTTCATAGCGAGAGGATTAGAGTACAGGAACAAGGATGTCTTGCTGCAGTTGTACAGGGCCTTGGTGAGACCACACCTTGAGTATTGTGTGCAGTTTTGGACGCCTTATCTGAGGAAGGATGTTCTTGCCATGGAGGGAGTGCAGCGAAGATTCACCAGGCTGATACCTGGGATGGCAGGAATGACGCATGAAGATAGATTGGGTCGATTAGGCTTATATTCGCTAGAGTTTAGAAGAATGAGTGGGGATCTCATTGAAACTGATAAAATTCTAACAGGACTAAACAGACTTGATGCAGGAAGGATGTTCCCGATGGTGGGGGAGTCCAGAACCAGAGGTCACAGTCTAAGGATAAGGGGTAAGCCATTTAGGACAGAGATGAGGAGGAATTTCTTCACCCAGAGAGTGGTGAACCTGTGGCATTCTCTACCACAGAAGGCAGTTGAGGCCAGTTCATTAAATATATTCAAGAAGGAGTTAGATATATTTCTTACGGCTAAAGGGATATGGGGAGAAAGCAGGGACAGGGTACTGAATTTGGATGATCAGCCATGATCTCCTTAACTGGCGGAGCAGGCTCGAGGGGCCCAATGTCCTACTCCGGCTCCTATCTTCTATATTTCTATGAATCCCCTCCCAAACTCGAATTCCCTCCAGCCCTGAAAGCTTCCGAGAGCTCTGCGCTCCTCCAATTCTGGTCTCTTGCGCATCCCCGATTCCGCCAGACCCCCAGCTTGGCGGCCGTGCCTTTGGTGACCTAGGCCCTAAGCTCCAGAATTCCCCCTAAACCCCTCTGCCTCTCTCTCCTCCTTTAAGAGGCTCCTTAAAACCTACCTCTTTGACCAAGCCTTTGATCACCTGTCCCAATATCTCCTTATATGGCTGTGTCTAATTTTGTCTGATAATTGCTCCTTGGGACGTTCTACTACGTTAAAGACGCTGTATAAATGCAAGTTGTTGCTGCTTTTATTTGTAAAATTTAATTTACTGCATGCTGTAGAACGGAAGCCGGCTAACACGACTGCTTCAACTCATTCAGATGCAGAGGAATGACCTGGCCATGCACCTGCAGGATTACACGCAGGCCCACATGCGGATGATGGCCCAGACGTTGCGCAGCGTGAGCACGGGACTAAACTCTCCGGTGTCCTGCATCGACGTGCTGAGCTCGGAGGTCGATTTCCAGCCGTCAGCGCTCCAGGCCTCGCACTCTCAGCCGCCTCCACCACTGCCGCACAGGGCCTCGGCATCGTGTGACTGCTTGCCCCTGGTCCAGAACCTGAATGAGACCATCCAGCAACTGGAGGGCCGCTTGGTGCGGCAAGACCACCAGATCCGCGAGCTCGCCGCCAAGATGGAGACGCAGAGCGGCCAGGTGGGGGAGCTGAAGCGCGGCGCCCGTGCGCTGGAGGAACGCCTCAGCGAGATGGAGGCCCAGCAGTTCAATGGGATTTTTATCTGGAAGGTAGAAAAGTTCAGCGCCCACTTGCTGGCGCAGGCCGAGGACCAGCCCGTGGTGCTCCACAGCCCCGGCTTCTACACGGGCAAGCCGGGCTACAAGCTGTGCCTCCGCCTCCACCTGCAGACACCCAGCGCCCAACGCTGCTCCAACTACATCTCGCTCTTCGTGCACACCATGCAGGGCGAGTACGACAGCTACCTGTCCTGGCCCTTCCAGGGCACCATCCGGCTCTCCATCCTCGACCAGTCCGAAGGCCCCGTCAAGCAGAACCACGAGGAGGTCATGGAGAGCAAGCCCGAGCTGCTGGCCTTCCAGAGGCCTACCCTGCCGCGCAACCCCAAGGGCTTCGGCTATGTCACCTTCCTGCACCTCAAGGCCCTCAATCAGCGCATGTACGTGAAGGATGACACGCTGCTGGTCCGCTGCGAGGTTGTGACCCGGGCGGACCTGAACTGGACGAGGAAAGATGACTTCCAGCCCCGCTCGGCAGAAGGCGGCCTGTGACACCTGGCTTGTGCCACACCGCCGTTTAATGGCATCACTTTACTCTGCCAAGGCAAGGGCTGGGGCCTTGTACAACACAGCCAGTTAACAGTGTTACTTTACCGGGGATTAGGGGGAGGGCCTCCTTCCTCAGTCACTGCTGTCAAAAATAGAATCGCCCATTGATCTGAATGTTTAAGAATCACTGATGGGCATTGTAACCACATCATGATAAGTACAGATAGGCAGGTCAATTTGAATTGACGCTGTCAGACATTTTTTATTTGTTGTATTTTATACAGAATTTTATTTTCATACCTTGTTGATGAATGCAGGTAGGCTTTGTGCGTGTGCCCTGTATCAGAGTGCGATTAAGCTGATGAGTCTAATGTACCTGGCATCATGTGTGTGTTGTATAATTAAATGCGAATGTATATATATTTTTATGCTAGTCAAGGTAAAGGATGCTGGTGCTGAGTGGGGCTGAATGTGTAGGGAGTATGTTTCCTGCTCACTGGTGTGAGAGCTGTTCTTCATCTGATCCACTATCTCCTGCTCTGACCAATATTGAGCCAACACTTCAGTCCTGTCTTGTACGGCGCATGTTCCAAGTTCCGGGGCCTCTGTTCCTTTGTGTTTTTGTCGGACTGTAGTACCAGGGGATGGGCCGTTTTCCCGCTTTGCCGGGGTTTATTTTCTTCCTCCTCCTTGCACCCATTTTCTCCCCTCTTCTGAAAGCTTCAGTTTCCTTGCCGGGTGAGTTCTAGTAGCTGCGCTGAGTGACCGTTCTTTCAGGTGTGAGCCAAGACAGCGGGTGCTAGCAGGCAGTTCACCCCTGGGGGGCATCTCCGCCTGCCCCCCTCTCCCCTCTCGATGTCCACACTTCCAGCAACGATTCCTGAATGTGGTTCGCCCTCCTCTCACTCCAGATTCCAGGGGCGCCAAGCTCAGTTGTAGCACCCCTTCTGTCACTGCTGAAATAGGCTAACTTGGCAAAAACCCGACATTGAACGTGAGATCTTAACTTGCTCTGACCTCGAGGATTGGCATTATTAAAAGAACATGGGAGTTCTCCCAGTGTCCTGGCCCCCAGTTATCCCTTAACTAGCACCACTTATGAAAGAACATATAATCTTGTTTACTTTATTGCTGTCTGTGGGAGCTTGCTGTGTGCAAATTGGCTGCCACGTTGCCCTACATTGCAACAGTGACTTCATTTCTTTTTTTTGAAAATACTTAATTGGCTGTGCAACGCTTTGGGATGTCCTAAGGACGTAAAAGGTGCTATATATATATAATCCCAGTCCTGTCAGTGTATCCTGCCTGTTAGGTGAAAGGTGCTCATTGCGGAGGTGCTCCAGGTCCATGGAGAACAGTCGGCTTGCTTTCATTATAAATGCGCTTCACCCCGGCGAAGTGATGGTGACCATATATTTTGTTTTTGCAGAGACTACCCCTGACAAAGACCATCCCACCAGGAGAAGAAATTCCACACCTTAACCATTCCCATTAATCCTGCTGTATCCTTGGGCCTCTAATTTTCTTCACTAAAAGCACCTGCGTTTCCGGCTACTTCACATCCACCTCCAGAATTAATCAATGAGGCTCTCTCTCTCTCTCCCCCCCGCCCCCCCCCCCCCCCCCCCAAAGTGGGTAAAGGCACCAGCCACTGTCGCACTAAACCCATGTAGGTCCCAGGTTAAGGCAGTGGTCTGTGTTGAATTCGGCTGGGGCAGCAGGTGAGGTGCTACAGTTGCCCGGAGCGCTGCTGGGCTGTGGCGGGGACAACTCACCAGCGATCTCTTCCGTTGACTCCGACTCCAAGGCATGGACGTGGAGGCTGGTGAGGACAAGACGGTGGTTTAGCTGGGACGCAGTTTACAGTTGAGTGACCTGTTGGGGATCACATGTAAAGAATGGCCCCTTGGATGAAGCGGTGGAAAGCAGTTGCCACCCATGAAACTAGCATCAGTCCACACCTGTCGGTTGTTAAAAGGAAAAGACTTGTGTATCGGATTTCTCAAATGTTTGAGTTTCCCATACAATGAATCACTTTGAAGCGCATTGATTGACATTTAGGCTATGATGGCTGCCATCTAGCCTGATTCCACAAAAGACCATGCAGTGAGTGAGCAGTTAATCTGGTGATGGTGTTTAAGGGAGGAATGTTAGCTCGGCCAGGAGGTGAGCTCTCGGTGAGAGAGAAAAAATACAAACATTGAAAACTCCATAAAACAGTAGAATGAAACTTATGCTTTTGGGTCTTTTCTACCCGTCTTCCTCTAGATGTTTCACCTTGTCTATTTTAGACCACTCTCATAGATGATGATGATGGTAGGGCCAAGTCCCACTCCAGAGCTGTCCGCACATAATTTAGACTGACACTTCAGTGCAGTACTGAGGGAGTGCTGCATTGTCAGAGATGCTGTCTTTCGGATGAATTGTTGAACCGCTGCCCCATCTGCGCTGTCGGGTCGAACTAAAATATCCCATGGCATTATTCAAAGAAGAACATGGGCCATTGTCCTGACCAACATTTATCCCTTAACCAGCGCCACTTTTCACTGCTGTTGTGGGGCCTTGCGGTTCACAAATTGGCTGCCGCATTTCCTACATTACAACAGCGACTACACACAAGTACTTCATTGGCTGTAAAATGCTTTGGGATGATGTGAAGACATGAAAGGTGCTATATAGCTGCAAGTTTGTTACTTCTTTAGCTCCCTACAGTCTGGAGAATCCTGTCATCAGCTCTGATATCAGGTTTAATAGCGTGCCTGGAATAACAAACAGAAAATCTTTCTTCAGCGATCTTCACTTACTGGACCTATCCCATACCTCCACAAGAATCTCCTCGAAACTCCTGGGATGCAGCAGAATAGCAGACACCAGACCCCCTTTTTAGGCCATTACTAACAAACAAACTTAGTGGATAATAGATGAATAAATGGTAATGTATATATTTACAGATGTTAAGACTATGAATGATGTCTCAAAATAAAGATTGTTTCACAATTTCTATTCTAATTTTATAAATATGGTTATATGTGTGTCGAACAAGTGTTGGTTATAGTGTATACCTTGTGCAAGTGTTGCAATTACTTTGTCAGGCTCCCCATCACACTTTGTTAATAACTCCTTTTTTGTTATGGAGCAGTGTATTTTTTGCCTTAATTGCATCCTATGGGAGCTCTGCTGATTTATATGTTTGTGTATATTAAAATTGATGTATTATCACTTGTAAACACTTCCCAAGGACTTTTCAATATTAATTATCAATGCCACTGTTATAGTTGTAACTGCCTATGACACCTGTAGGTGGTGCTGTAATCGTGTTTTCCCATTTAGTTACGTAGACTTTAGTCACATTTTCCCTGTCAGAAAACCTGTACCTGCAGTTCGATAGCAAAATACTGCAGACGTTGGAAATCCGAAATAACAACAGAAAATGCTGGAAAAACTCAGCAGGTCAGGCAACATATGTGGAGAGAAATTTGAGTTGACGTTTTGGGTTGAACCCTTCTTCAAAACTGGAAAGAAAAGAAAATAGATCGAAGGCAGGGCTGCGATCGGACAAAAGAAGTGAAAGAAACAAAAGAAGTAAAAGAGCTAGCCGAGATGGTAATAGGCTGAGATTAGGTGTAAAGTGTACTGGTAGGGCAAGAGATAGCTGCCAAGTGTGAGAGAGAAACAAAAGGAAAGGGTGGGGGGTGGGGGAAAGGAGTGGAAAAATTACAAGAAAAAATGTGATAGGGGCCGAGGTTATGATCTGAAATTGTTGAACTCGATAGTGAGTCCAGAACGCTGCAGAGTGCCTAATCGGCAGATGAGGTGCTGTTCCTCGAGTTTACGTTGAGCTTCCGTGGAACAATACAAGAGGCCAAGGACGGTGAGGTCCGAGTGGGAATGGAGCAGTGAATTAAAATGACAGGCGACCGGAAGCTCGGGGTCACCCTTACGGACTGAACGGAGGTGTACTTGCAGTTCCTCTATTAAAAAAATTGCTCTGAGTAACCATGTTACTGGGTGGCCACTGGGTGGTGCAAATTTCTCAACTTTCCTATAACATTTCGATCTGTCATTTTTTCCCTCAGTGACTTAATTGTTTTAATGTCTGAAATTTAGGAGTTTAAATACAAATTTTCCAATGACATGATTACAATTATCCATTGAATTGTCTTTAGTGTATTTTAATGCATTCATTAAAGGTTTTACTTGCAGGCCTCAGCCTCTCCAAAAGCCTGGGTTGTGACACAATATGCAGAGGGGCAGATCCAGAGGTTGAGTAGATACTTTGAAGGAGAATAGGTAGGGTTAGTGATGGATGTGAGGGGTTGATCGGAAGAGGAGGGGGTAGTGAGGTGGTGAAGAAGTTATGGACATTGAGGGAGCAAGGGGATGGGGAAACATGAGTGATTGGAGCAGGAGATGGGAAGGGAACTGTTGAGGGCCACATTCCCCCCAAAACCCCACCCCAAATGTCAGCAGGCATTGCCAGCACAGAAGATCGACTATGTATATTTGTTGCATCAATTATGGGCGCTGCTTGCCTTGATCAGCCTCCTTGAAGAGCCACATTGACTCTGATTTGAGCAAGCCAAGCTAATTCAATGACCGCAACATGCTCGAGCTGTGTGGATTTGAGTAACTTGGCTAAATTAAAACAGTACCGTCAGTTCCCCTGACTGAACAAATCACAGGTGTTTGTGTTTGAACTGACTGGGCTGGCTCTTCCCACAAGTCAATAGCCTCGGCAGACAATTGAAAAGTTCTTGTGGCAAAGGAAACTGGGCACCTCATTCTGAGCGTAGCTCATTTTAAACTTATGTAATATGACTGAGTTAAAGGACCCACTACCAAGCTGAAACTAGACTTAAATGCTTAATTTTTGTCACAGAAACCATAAATTCATCAGTTGTTATAAATGTGCTGATGTGGGGGAGAAGGGCCGCATGCTCCTATCCCCCTCACACCCTTCCACATTGTGCTGATGCACCAACATACTCTTGAAATCTATTCGTGAGTAATTCACCGTGGAACCTGAAACCGTCCCATTTACTAAATTAGACAAACCTTTTTTGCAGTTAGTGCCCAATCTGAGCCTCGGGCTGCTCATATTAAGTATTTCTGTCAATCTAGTTTGTATGTTTCTGAATTCCTTTGAAGTTTTGGGGCTGCCTTGATGGCTGAGAAAGAGAGCTCGCACTGGTTGAACTGCATTCCAGAGAGGAGGGGGTGGGAAATCGATCTGAAGTTTAAAAAATACTTGTTCACCTCTGGTTTGCAGCGTGAGGTAGCTTGGATGTGTTACCTGTACTGAGCCGCTGTTCTCATTCAGGTCTTTCACGGGCAGGGAGGGACAACGTTTATCAATGGGAGGGGGTGTGGGGACTGGAAGCTGTCTGGGGAGGGGGAGGGGCGACCCTGGGTCTATGAGACTCAGGTGGGATTGTTGCTTGCTGAACAGCAAATACTCGGGGGTTGGACACCATTCCAACTGAGGAACTTCTATTCTGGACGAGTTGACCTTCAATTCTCTCCACATCCTGAGTGTTGTGTCTGTGTATAATAAGACACGGACTGCAGGAGAACGGTACGACAGGTGTTTACTCAACGTGGCTCACACTGGAACTGATCTGTACAGATTACTACTCAGTGCTATATACAGGTGTGGTCACTGCCGGTACTGCAGTATACATGAGCTGTAAAAGATAGTTCCTCCCTTAAAGGTATATACATTACACTGAGATCTTTTGTTTTCTCTCTTTTGCTCTGTTATTCTTTCGCTGCGTCTCTGCTCCTGGCCACCGCTATCTGCTCCTGCGGCTTCCTCTGTTGGCCCAGTTTGGTGGAAAGGCTCAGAAGGGAGCAGCTAGGGGTAGTGGTGGGGGGACCAGCACGGTGCGAGCGGCCACGGGAGAGAGCGTGGAGAAGCTCTGCACCTGGTAGGTGGAATCGTCGACCTCTGGTTTGCCGCACATGGATATTTCACCTGAGGGTTTGTGAGGGCGAGCCCGAGTTAGGTGGGTGCTGGTATATGGGGTATGGGTGGATGAAGTGCGGACTGCCAGCAGACCACAGGCTGTCCCCAGGGTCAAGGCCCCCGGTATCTCTGGAGGCGGCTGTGGAGAAAGAGTTGGAAGATGGGTATGGTTTGTTTGGTCATTAGTTTACTGTATGTGTATTAATTTTGTACTGGGTCCAATCTATTCTCACAATGCTGAAACACTCCAGGCAACAGCTCCTTGTGCAAGTTTATTATGCAGATTCATGGCTTTGTGGGGCTGCTCATCTGTTTAATTTGTTTCTTAATAAACCTCTAATATTGTTTTCTACGTTCAAATCCTGTTCAGTTAGCTGCTTGGGGGCAGTGCTCTGCTCTTAGATTGGAAATTGATGTAAATAAATTGTTTTAAAATGCTCCACCATAGTCCTATAATCACCCTGCTGCCTCAGAACTCTCATTAAAAAGAGACTCATTGTCAGGGATGGTTTTAAAAGTTAAACCAGTAGAAAGAATTATAGTTATTGCTGACATCATTTATTTTCTTAGAACTTTGTTTGTATTCGTGGATTTTGCAGTAGGACCACAGCATGTTACAATACTGTGAATGTGTATAGGTTGTATGTCGAGGTAGAGTACTTAGATGGTACCGCCCAACCCAGCAACCTCTACCACAGAGAATAACATGCAGAGCCATCCTGTCAACACCATTGCCTCCCTGTCGCACTCCGTCACCTCCCTGTCGCACTCCGTCACCTCCCTGTCGCATTCCCGTCACCTCCCTGTCGCATTCCCGTCACCTCCCTGTCGCACTCCGTCACCTCCCTCTCGCACTCCAGTCACTCCCCCCTCGCGCTCCAGTCACCTCCCTCTCGCGCTCCCCTCGCCTCCCTCTCGCGCTCCCGTCGCCTCCCTGTCGCGCTCCCGTCGCCGCCCTGTCGCCTCCCTGTCGCGCTCCCGCCGCCTCCCTGTCGCGCTCCCGTCGCCTCCCTGTCGCGCTCCCGTCGCCTCCCTGTCGCGCTCCCGTCGCCTCCCTGTCGCGCTCCCGTCGCCTCCCTGTCGCGCTCCCCTCGCCTCCCTGTCGCGCTCCCGTCGCCTCCCTGTCGCGCTCCCGTCGCCTCCCTCTCGCGCTCCCGTCGCCTCCCTGTCGCGCTCCAGTCGCCTCCCTGTCGCGCTCCCGTCGCCGCCCTGTCGCGCTCCCGTCGCCTCCCTGTCGCGCTCCCGTCGCCTCCCTGTCGCGCTCCCGTCGCCTCCCTGTCGCCCTCCCTGTCGCACTCCGCCGCCGCCTCCCTGTCGCACTCCGCCGCCGCCTCCCTGTCGCACTCCGCCGCCGCCTCCCTGTCGCACTCTAGTCACCTCCCTGTCCGTCACATTCTAGTCACCTCCCTGTCGCACTCCGTCGCCTCCCTGCCATATCCTACCACTTGCACCACTAGCCTCATCCACAGCATAATGCACCACACCTCTTTCACCCACCTACCAAAAATCTCTATCAATCAGGACTCAACCTTTCAATTCATATGCTTTACTTCACCCTCATACATTTAGCACTGTTCCAAGCCTCGTACCCACAACTCACAGCTCATATACAGTGGAAGCTATTCAACCATGACAACCAACTCACTTACACACTTCCCTCTTTCTTGTAAGAGAAGGTGGCGCATGACGGGAGGCAGCAGGAAAGAACTCGAGGAGGATAGTGTACATGGTTGTTTTAACCCCCATGGCGGAGACGGTATTGGCCATCATGGGAAGAGGCATCACTGAGGCCGTGGCTACTGGCGGGGCTAGAGGGATCAATTATGAAGGAATCTGTATAACTAATCCTGCTTTTCTCATCCCACTTCTCCCTCATCCCACAATCTCTTCTGACTCACAAGCGGCATATGGTGTAAGCACACACTTCTTACTTTCCCCTCTTCCCCCTTACCACAACCCAACCCTTGTCCCTTTTTCATTTCAGATACACAAGAACTGGAACCTCCCCAATCAGAGGAGGATGAGACACCATCGCTAGATCTTATATTCGCAGTCACAAGCTCAGAGATTGACACTGCGATAGGATAGAGGAGGGATCTCCATATGGTGAGACACCAGGCACAAGTGTGCAGGAGCCAGGGTTGGTTGGAGGAAAGGATAGTGCAGGTGCCAGCTCTCTGGTGGGCAAGGTCGCACACTAGTTCTGCTGCAGAGGACTCAGATGATGACCATGATGGGCCAGGCTACAGAAGAAGGCTAGTACGATAGCAAAATACTGCAGATGCTGGAAATCCGAAATAACAACAGAAAATGCTGGAAAAACTCAGCAGGCCAGGCAACATCCGTGGAGAGAAAATAGAGTCAACATTTTGGGTCTAACCCTTTTTCAAAACTGGAAAGGAAATTAAATAGATCAAAAGGCCGGGCTGGGAGAGAACAAAAGAAGTGAAGAGACAGTAAGAGGTATTCAAAACGAGATGGTGATGGGACTAGTGGAGACAAAAGACAGCTCTAGATTAGGTATGAAATGTTCTGGCAGAATGGGAGACAGCTGCCATGTGGGAGAGAAAAAACAAAGATGTGGATAAAATATAAGCAAAAATGTAATGGGGGCCGAGGTTATGATCTGAAATTGTTGAACTCGATGTTGAGTCCGGAAGGCTGTAAAGTGCCTAATCGGAAGATGAGGTGCTGTTCCTCGAGTTTACGTTGACCTTCCGTGGAACAATGCAAGAGCCCGAGTACAGTGAGGTCTGAGTGGGAATGGGGCGGTGAATTAAAGTGACAGGCGACCGGAAGCTCGGGGTCCCCCTTACGGACTGAACAGAGGTGTTCCGCAAAGCGGTCACCCAATCTGCGTTTGGTCTCCCCAATGTAGAGGAGACCACATCGTGAGCAGCGAATACAGTATACCAGATTGCAAGAAGTACAAGTAAATCGACTTCTCCGTCTCCATCTCTGGGATAGGTTATTGACCAACATTCACTACAAGCCCACTGACTCCCACAGCTACCTGGACTACACTTCCTCCCACCCCGCCTCCTGTAAGGACTCTATTCCATTCTCCCAGTTTCTCCGTCTCCGCCGCATCTGCTCCGACGATGCCACCTTCCACACCAGTGCTTCCGACATGTCTTCCTTTTTCCGCAACCGAGGATTCCCCTCTACTTTGGTTGACACAGCCCTCGACCGTGTCCATCCTATCTCTCGCACTTCTGCCCTCACCCCTGCCCCTCCTTCCCGGAACCACGATAGGGTTCCCCTTGTCCTCACCTTTCACCGCACCAGCCTCCACATTCAACGGATCATCCTCCGCCATTTCCGCCACCTCCAAAGTGATCCCACCACCAAACGCATCTTCCCTTCCCCTCCCCTTTCAGCATTCCGTAGGGACCGCTCCCTCCGAGACACCCTAGTCCACTCCTCTATCACGCCCAGCACCCCTTCCCCTTCACTCGGCACCTTCCCGTGCAAGCGCAGGAGATGCAACACCTGCCCTTATACCTCCCCCCTTCCCACTGTCCAGGGCCCCAAACACCCCTTCCAGGTGAAACAGTGATTTACTTGTACTTCTTGCAATCTAGTATACTGTATTCGCTGCTCACGATGCGGTCTCCTCTACATTGGGGAGACCAAACGCAGATTGGGTGACCACTTTGCGGAACACCTCAGTTTAGTCCGTAAGGGGGACCCCGAGCTTCCGGTCGCCTGTCATTTTAATTCATCGCCCCATTCCCACTCGGACCTCACCATCCTCGGGCTCTTGCATTGTTCCACGGAAGCTCAACGTAAACTCGAGGAACAGCACCTCATCTTCCGATTAGGCACTTTACAGCCTTCCGGACTCAATATCGAGTTCAACAATTTCAGATCATAACCTCGGCCCCTATTACATTTTTACTTATATTTTATCCACATCTTTGTTTTGGCCCTTTCCCCACCCCCCCTTTTTTTTCTCTCTCCCACATGGCAGCTGTCTTTCATTCTGCCAGAACATTTCACACCTCATCTAGAGCCGTCTTTTGTCTCCACTAGTCCTATCACCGTCTCGTTTTGAATACCTCTTAATGTCTCTTCACTTCTCTTTTGTTCTCTCCCAGCCCTGCCTTTCGATCTATTTCATTTCCTTTCCAGTTTTGAAAAAGGGTTAGACCCGAAACGTTGACTCTATTTTCTCTCCACGGATGTTGCCTGGCCTGCTGCATTTTTCCAGCATTTTCTGTTGTTATTACAGAAGAAGGCTGATGGATGTACACAACCAAATGGTTGGTGCTCTGGAAAGCCTGCCAGAAAGACTGTGTTCAATGTCAAGGAGCATGGAGGAGTCCAGCACCAATTTGACACAGGGCTTTGTGCAGAGCCTGGCGCCCACCCTTTCCAGCATGTAACAGGTGGTCACCTCCATCAGCATACCTGTGGAACCTAGCATGATGCAGCGTCTGAAGGCCGATGTCACAGCTTCCATTGCAGCACAAACAGCTTCCGTCAAAGACCTAAGTGCTTCGGTGGAAGTTTAGACTGCTACCATCATGGCCCTGGATACGAACCTGCTGTCCGCTCTCTGGATGATAGCACTCCTACTCTCACCACTGCCACCCTGCCAGTGCCCTTTGCTGTTGCCTGTTAGCCCAGGGCTAGATGGTGCAGTCTGAAGCTGGGTCTAGGCCCAGAGCTGCATGAGGTCGCTCTCCAAGGCCATTAGCAGTGTTCTCAACTGAAGGTCAGCAGCCTTCCACCAGACATGCTGCAGCCACTGGGGAAACACCTCGTAGGAGCACTAGGACAGGCAGAGCACACACAAGACAGCCACTAAGGGCATGCTCAAGTGTGATTAATTAAATTTTTTATGCAATATTCAATGAGTGAATTTATAAAATTGGATTTGAATGTACATTTTCTGGTGGTTTTTATTTTTGTGTTGTGGGAAATATGGTCAGTGATAAAGGAAAGATAAGAAGCGTGGGACTGTTGGTGAATGGGGCAGTGTGGTTGAGGTTACTGGTATTGCTCATGAATAATCTGATCATGTAGAGCTCAGGCAGAAAGGAGCTGTCTACATGGTCCTCTTCCTGTTCTTCCACATCCTGTTGCACTTCCTCCTTCTCCTCCTCCACCTTGTGCTCCTGCTTCTCAGCTTCTCGCCTGATAGGTGGTGGCAAGGGCTGTTCCCTCATAGTGGTCAGGCTGTGCAGCATACTACCACAAATCTTGAAACATGCTCAGCTGAGTGCTGCAGGCCTCATCCAGAGCGGTCCAGACAGTGGAAGCGTTGCTTGAGGACGCCGATCGTGTGCCGTATAACGTTCCTTGTGGCAGGATGGCTCTCACTGTAGGCCTGCTGTGTACATATGCTTGGGTTCCAGACCGGAGTCATGAGCCATGTCAGGAGTGGATAACGTGCTAGTGAGTATAGGAATAGGAGGATAGAGCAGATGAATGCGTGGCTAAAGAGTTGGTGCAGGAGGGAGGGCTTTAGTTTCCTGGATCACTGGGCCTGCTTCTGGGGAAGGTGGGACTTGTACAAGTCGGACGGGTTGCACCTGAACCAGAACGGGACAAATATCCTTGCGGGGAGGTTTGCTAGCGCTGTTCGGGGGGGTTTAAACTAAAATGGCAGGGGGTTGGGAACCTGAGCAGGGAGACAGAGGAAAGGGAAACAGGGAAAAAAGCAAAACATAGGAAGGAGACAAACAAAAGTGGCAGTCAGAGAAATCAACGGTTTAAATCAAACGTGGCCACAGTAAATAATAATTCTAATAGGTCTAAGAGCATTAAAAAAACAAGCCTGAAGGCTTTGTGTCTTAATGCGAGGAGCATTTGTAATAAGGTGGACGAATTGGCTGCGCAAATAGAGGTAAACTAATATGATTTGGTTGGGATTACGGAAACGTGGCTCAAGGATGGCCAAGACTGGGAACTCAACATCCAGGGGTATTCGATATTCAGGAAAGATAGGCCAAAAGGAAAGGGAGGTGGGGTAGCATTGCTGGTTAAAGAAGGGATTAATACAATTGTAATGAAGGATATTAGCTTTGATGATGTGGAATCTGCATGGGTAGAATTGAGAAATACTAAGGGGAAAAAAACATTAGTGGGAGTGGTATATAGACCTCCAAACAGTAAGGCGGAGGTTGGGGATGGCATTAAAAGGGAAATTAAAGAAGCGTGCAGTAAGGGCACAGCAGTCATCATGGGTGACTTTAATCTACATATAGATTGGGCCAACCAAATTAGTAATAATACTGTGGAGGAGGAATTCCTGGAGTGTTTACGAGATGGTTTCCTGGACCAATATGTGGAGGAACCAACCAGAGATCAGGCCATCTTAGACTGGGTATTATGTAACGAGAAAGGATTAATTAGCAATCTTGTTGTACGAGGCCCTTTGGGTCGGAGCGATCATAATATGATCGAATTCTTCATTAAGATGGAGAATGAAATAGTTGACTCAGAGACTAGGGTCCTCAATTTAAATAAAGGAAACAACAATGGTCTGAGGAGCGAGTTGGGTAGGATTGATTGGGGAATGGCACTCAAAGGGTTGACGGTGGATAGGCAATGGCAAACATTCAAAGACCGAATGGATGAGCTACAGAATTTGTTCATCCCAGTTTGGCATAAAAATAAAACAAAAAAGGTGACTCAACCGTGGCTAACAAGGGAAATTAGGGATAGCATAAGATCCAAGGAGAGGACATATAAATTGGCCAGAAAAAGCAATAATCCTGAGGATTGGGAGCAGTTTAGGATTCAACAAAGGAGGACAAAGGGATTAATTAAGAAAAGGAAAATAGAATATGAGAGTAAGCTAGCAGGGAACATAAAAACTGACTGTAAAAGCTTTTATAGATATGTGAAGAGAAAAAGATTGGTGAAGTCAAGCGTAGGTCCCTTGCAGTCAGAATCAGGGGAATTTATAATGGGAAACAAAGAAATGGCAGACGAACTAAATTCATACTTTGGTTCTGTCTTCACAAAGGAGGACACAAATAACCTCCCAGAGATGCTGAGGAACAAAAGGGTGGAACTGAAAGAAATCAGTATTTGTAGGGAAATTGATGGGACTGAAGGCTGATAAATCCCCAGGGCTTGATAATCTACATCTCAGGGTATCACAGAATCACACAATCCCCACAGTGCAGATAGAGGCCATTTCAGCCCATCGAGCCTGCACCGACACATATCCCACCCTATCCCCTAAGGGTCAATTTATCATAGCCAAATCAACCTAACCTGCACATCTTTGGACTGTGGGAGGAAACTGGAGCACCCAGAGGAAACCCACACAGACACAGGAAGAACGTGCAAACTCCACACAGACAGTCGCCTGAGGCCGGATTTGAACCTGGGTCCCTGGTGCTGTGAGGCAACAGTGCTAACCACTATGCCACCGTGCCCCCCTTAAGGAAGTGGCCCTAGAAATAGTAGATGCATTGCTGGTCATCTTCCAGAACTCAATAGACTCTGGAACATTACCCATGGATTGGAGGGTAGCTAATGTTACCCCACTATTCAAAAAAGGTGGTAGAGAAAAAGCGGGGAATTATAGACCGGTAAGTCTGACATCGGTAGTGGGGAAAATGCTAGAGTTTATTATAAAAGATGTAATAGCAGAGCACTTGGAAAGCAGTGACAGGATCGGACAAAGTCAACATGGATTTACAAAAGGTAAATCATGCTTGACTAATCTACAGGAATTTTTTGAGGATGTAACTGGTAAAATAGATAAGGGAGAACCAGTGGATGTGGTGTATTTGGACTTTCAGAAGGCTTTCGATAAGGTCCCACATAAGAGATTAGCGTGCAAAATTAAGGCACATGGGATTGGGGGCAAGGTATTGACTTGGATAGAGAACTGGTTGGCGGACAGAAAGCTAAGAGTTGGAATAAACGGGTCGTTTTCCGAGTGGCAGGCAGTGACTAGTGGGGTACCGCAAGGATCGGTCCTAGGACCCCAGCTGTTCACAATATATATTAATGACCTGGACGAGGGAATTGGATGTAATATCTCCAAATTTGCAGATGACACAAAGCTGGGTGGGAGGGTATGCTGTGAGGAGGATGTCGTGAAACTCCAGTACGATTTGGACAGGTTGGGTGATTGGGCAGAAACATGGTAAATGCACTATAATGTGGATAAATGTGAGGTTATCCACTTTGGTGGCAAAAACAGGAAGGCAGATTATTATTTGAATGGCAATAGATTGGGAGAAGGGGAAGTGCAAAGAGACCTGGGTGTTCTTGTGCACCAGTCGCTGAAGGTAAGCATGCAGGTGCAGCAGGCGGTTAAGAAGGCAAATATATGTTGGCCTTCGTAGCAAGAGGGTTCGGGTACAGGAACAAGGATGTCTTGCTACAGTTGTACAGGGCCTTGGCGAGACCGCACCTTGAGTATTGTGTGCAGTTTTGGTCGCCTTACCTGAGGAAGGACGTTCTTGCCATGGAAGGAGTGCAGCGAAGATTCACCAGGCTGATACCTGGGATGGCAGGAATGACGTATGAGGAGAGATTGTGTCGATTGGGCTTATACTCACTGGAGTTTAGAAGATTGAGAGGGGATCTCATCGAAATCTATAAAATTCTGTCAGGCCTGGACAGACTAGATGCAGGAAGGATGTTTCTGATGGCCAGGGAGTCCAGAACCGGGAGTCATAGTCTAAGGATAAGGGGCAAGCCATTTAGGACTGAAATGAGGAGGAATTTCTTCACCCAGAGAGTGGTGAACCTGTGGAATTCTCTGCCACAGAGGGCGGTGGAGGCCAGTTCATTAAATATATTCAAGAAAGAGTTGGATATATTTCTTAAGGCTAAAGGGATCAAGGGATATGGGGAGAAGGCAGGGACAGGGTACTGAATTTGGATGATCAGCCATGATCTCATTGAATAGCGGAGCAGGCTCGAGGGGCCGAATGGCCTACTCCTGCTCCTATCTTCTATGTTTCTATGTTTGTATGTAACCCTTGTTGCCCAGTAGCCAGCCTTCGACTTGCTGTGGTGGGTCAGATACAGGTGGCACAGAGGATTGCCACAGAATGAAGGAATCGTGACTACTGCTAGGATAACGGGCATTCACCTGCATGATGCGCTGCCTGTGGTCACACGCCAGCTGGATGTTGAGGGAGTGAAATCCCTTTCGGTTCATGAAAATAGCCGAGTTGACTCGAGGTGCACGCAAGGCAATGTGTGTGCAATCAGTGGCAGCCTGTACCATGGGGAAGCCTGCAATCTGTGCAAACCCTCGTGCTCTCTCTGCCTGCTTGTCTTTGGCAAGAGAGAATGAGATGAAGTTGTCTCTCTGCGTATGGAGAACCTCAGTGACCTCCCTTATACAGCAGTGAACTTCAAACTGCAGGATGTTGCTAATATCTCCAGCACCAGACGTATAACAGTTAAGTGCCTCGGTCACCTTGACATCCACAGGCAATGCTATCCTTGCCCTGCTTTGAGGTTGGAGTTGTGGCTGCAACAGTTGGCAAATTTCACTCACAACCTCTTTTGTGAAGCAAAGCTGTCTCAAGCATTGGTCCTTACTGAAGTTGAGGAAAACAAATTGCTCCCTGAAGAACCTGTGCGGATATGGCCTCCTGCTGAGTGCCCTCCTCCTCCTCCCTCTTCTAGCAGCTTGTCCTGCTCTGCGCGGCCTCTTTTCATTCTCCCAGGCATGCTCAATTCCCAGAGGAAGCCCTACCAGGCCACCCATGTCTGGAAGCAACTTCTTTCAGCATAATATTTTACTTTACAAAAAAAGTACTGCAAGAACAGCTGGTAGAGTATTCAAACTTTAGCCAAGTATAGGAAACCTCCCAAAACACGTAGAATTGTACCAGCAGCCAGAAGAAATAATCCAGCAACTAACCTGTAAGTAGTTCGTGATCTCTTTAAATAGCGCAGGCGGGTGATCTTTAATTCCGTTTAACATTGTGTTCAGTTGTGCGAGGCGGGAGCAGGGAGTTGGAAAATGGCAGCGCTGGCGTCAAATCAGCGTTGTACTCATTTGCATCATCATCTCGCTGCTCTGCATGTTGCCGGCGGTCGTTAGGCGCGTGTGGGCAAACCCCTTTCGGAAATGTGTGCACGCATCTCGGACACCATTTTCAAGTCTTATGTGGTCGCGTAGCGCCTAAAAAACGGAGACTACACGGCCCAATTTAGCCCCCATAAACTCTTGCCGGCACTTCAAGATTGCCACTTTTTTCTTTTCCTCATTACAGTTGATCACCTGGATGGGTTCAGTCTTGGGAAGGGTTTTTTTTATCTTGTGTCCCCTCTTCTGCCTTGTGTCAGCTGTGGCTCAGTTGGTAGCACGCCCGTACTCTGAGTTCATGAATGGTTGTGGGTTCAAGTCCCACTCCAGGAACTTGAGCACATAAAGCTAGGCTGACACTCCCAATACAGTGCTGAGGGAGTGCTGCACTGTCAGAGGTGCTGTCTTTCAGATAAGACATTAAACTGAGGCCCTGTCTGCCCTCTTAGGTAGATGTAAAAGATCCCATGGCACTATTTCGAAGAAGAGCAGGGGAGTTATCCTCGGTGTCCTGGCCAATATGTATCTCTCAACTAACAAAAACAGACTATCTGGTCATTATCACATTGCTGTTTGTGGGAGCTTGCTGTGCGCAAATTGGCTGCTGTGTTTCCCACATTACAACAGTGACTCCACTTCAAAAAGTACTTCATTGGCTGTAAAGCGCTTTGAGATGTCCGGTGGTTGTGAAATGCGCTATATAAATGCAAGTCTTTGTGTAGCTGCTAGGCCACAGACATGCATACATTGTGGTTTTCCCTGACTCATTATTGATGTTATGAGCATTGAAAATGCTAGTGTGTAGTTGTGGTTTTCAGGATCTTGCCTCCTGCGTTCTTAGCCAACATCTTCCGTGGGGGACACTGACTCACATTTGGTAATGGAGGTCTTTTTTTTGACAGCAGCAGTTAACTCTTTTGTTCTCTCATTTGGAGCTGGGATGCCCTTGGGATTATAGGATTCCCATTTGGATAGCTGGGTATGGCTGCTTCCCGAGATTGGATGTGGCCTGGTTTCTCTTACATGGCAGCATCAAATGCTACTGATGCTGCTGGATTGCCCTGGTATAGGGTCAAACAGCACAGTTTAAATGTGTATCCCCAAATAGAAGGGATTAAGCTCTCTGTTTTTAATGAAAGAAAATTCTTCGGTTTGTTTTTTTCCCTCTGACATTCCCTTCAAATTTCTCTCCTTACTCCATCTCTCCTGAAGACATGACTCCTTGACTCCAGTACTTCTCCGCATTGTAGCCAAGTGGTCATTGAGCCAGACACAGCACGACGCTCACTTCCAGCAGGATAACAGTCAGGAATGATTCCCTTTACACAGAGGTTGGTTAGAATGTGGAATTCTATGCCATAAACCATCGTTGAAGCAGAGTCCATGAGGAGGTAACGGTGCGGGAGCGGGAAGAGAAGCCATTGCAGGAGATTCTCTGGCTACGACTGGATAGATAAGAAAGGAACTAGGCCAGGGCAGTCCCAGCCAGCTGGACGACGGAGGAGAGGCATTGGAGGAGGGTGGTGTGGTCCACCGTGTCCAAGGCTGCAGAGAGGTCGAGAAGGATAAGCTGAAGAGAAGTTTAATCTATCAATCCACCAGAAAATTGAGAGCCAATTGAAAACCTCACCTAACAATCTACATCAATGAAGAAATCCACTAAAGGTCAGTAGGAAGACCGACACCTTGTCTGGTGGCAGAGTTCTTGACCGATGAGAAGCTGCATCTACAATTCTGAGGCCAGGATAAGGGAGCCAGATTTACCAGATTAAACACTGGAAGCTGGGTCACAGACAGTAGTCTCCTGGAAATTAAAATTAAAATGGCAGCAATGTAAAAACAGCTTAGATGAGAGGATTGGAGATCCGTTTTACAGTCAGGACGGTGAACTGGTTAGAGGCCCTTTGTTTTGGTAAACCTGGGTCTCTCACAGGTAGAATCCCACCACCATGGTTGAGAGGCTCTAAACTAAACTACTAAGAGATCCACACGGGTGGAGTTTCTGTTTGCCTGATTCAGAATTCACACTCTCCCTGTACAGACACACCCACTTACCTAAATTCCGAGGACTTAGGCACAAGTTGCCAAGATCTAAGGCTGAGGGACCACTAAGTGTGCACAGGAGTATTGCTGGATTTGATGAAAAAACTTGCATGGGACATCCTAAAGGGCTTTACAGCCAGTAAATTACTTTTGAAGTGTAGTCACTGCTGTTATGTAGGCAGACACAGCAACTAATTTGCACTCAGCAAGGCCCCACAAACAGCAGTGAGGTGAATGAGCAGTTAATCTGTTTTGGAGGTGTTAGCCGAGGGCTAAATGTTGGCCAGGACACCAGGAGATCTCCCCTGCTCGTCTTCGAATAGCGCCATGGAATCTTTTACATCTGCCCAAGCAGGCATAAGTTTTACATCCTATTTAAAAATTGGCACCTCTGACAATGCAGCACTCCCTCAGTCGTGTCAGCCTAGATTATGTGTACAAGACCTGATATGGGGCTTAGAGCCCATGGTGCCTTGACTCTGAGGCAAGAGTGCTGCCACTGAGCCAAGTCTGATACTAACCCAACTAGACCGGCATCATTCATGCAGTGAGCTAGATCTGCTCCCAGAGTAGCCCTCAGGCCATTTTTGAAGTTGTGCCATTAACTGTTTACAATTGAGCTGTGGGAGGATGAATCGGTTGGTTCCCAATAATTGACCTCACCCTAGTGGACTAACGGAGAGAAATCCTCCTACTTTTCCAAGGGTCTTCATACTGACAATTAAAAAAAAAAAGTCGAATAAATTTGCGGTAAGCTTCTCATTTTCTTGTAAATTAAAGAGGAGCACTTTGAAAAGAAAGTATTCTCCTAGACTCCCCTTTCACTTAACATGAAAAGTAAAACTCCCTCTTTAAGGGACCTATTTTTCTTTAATACTTGAACTCCCATAAACCTACCCAAATGGTCTCTCTTTCTTTCCTCAGTCAGTTACTATTTGCTTTTCCAATGCCCTGTCTCAACCCCTTATCTTTTTGGCATCTCTTATTTTGCTTTTCTATATTTTGCATTTCTATATTTCCCAATCTACTTCCTTCCATGCTTCCTTGAATTGTTTGGAAACCTTCTTGTTTTTACTTTACACTGACTTTGAGCTCACTGTTTCATTATTTAAATGGTCCAAGGTTTGATATTATCGACTTACGAATGTGTACTTTATTTTCCTCACAATGGAGACTGGAAACTAATTATTCAAGATTTTGACACTATTTTAGCTATAATTTTTTTTGGTAAATTTTTCCCTATTTTTTTCCACCACTTGCTGGAGTTTAACTTCACAAGGGCTAAGCATCTTCTGACACCTTGCCCTAGTGACCATTCTCCATGGGTGTGCCTTGACATTGATTGTCAGCAGGCTAATTGATCACCACAGGCAGCGGAGCTGATCCCCATCCTGTCCTCATTGACAGTCATTTTTTATAAAGTTCATTCTCGGAATATGAGCGTCACTGGCAAGGCCGGCATTTATTGCCCATCCCTAATTGCCCTTGAGAAGAGCCTTTTTCTTGAACTGCTGCAGTCTGTGTGGTGAAGGTACTCCCACAGTACTGTTAGGGAGGGAGTTCCAGGATTTTGACCCAGCGACGATGAAGGAACAGCGATATATTTCCAAGTAAGGATGGTGTGTGTGACTTGGAGGTGATGGTGTTCCCATGCACCTGCTGCCCATGTCCTTTCAGATGGTGGAGGTCGCAGGTTTGGGAGGTGCTGCATACATGCACACTTTCCAGCAGGGTGTGCTAGGTAGCAAGCAAACTGACAAACACTGGGCAGTTTTCCCCTCCCTAATCAGGACACTGAGGCCAATTCTATCATGGAACATTATGGCACAGAAAGAAGCCATTTTGCTCATCAAGTCTGTGCTAGCGTTTTCCTCCACATAACTCACCGAGTCTAATCCCTGTATCGTGCTAACTCCCCATATCCTTTAATATACCCAATTTTCAGGCAGCTACCTAATTCCCTTTAAAAAGAAGTTATGGCTTCTGCTTCAACAGTGGTTTATGGCAGAGAATTCCACAGTCTAACCAGCCTCTGTGTAAAGGATTTAAAAAAAACTCCTTTAACTCCTTTTGTGATTATCTTAAATCTGTGCCTTCCCATTACTGTCTCACCAATCAGTGGAAACAGTATATCACCATTTACCCTATCATAGTCCTTCATAATCTGGAAAGCCTCTTTCAGGTCACCCTTAGCCTTCTGAGTCCTAACGCCTCAAGTCCTTTCTTCATACGCACAATCCCCTCATACCCTGGTAACGTCTGAGTGAATTTACACTGCCCCTTTTCCACTACTTTCATATCCTTCCTATAGTGGGGTGCTCGGAACTGCACATAATGCTGCAACTGTTAAAGAGCATGTGGAATTGGAGGCAAGTTATTGGCATGAGTAGGGAATTGGTTAGGAGGTAGGAGGCAGAGAGTAGGGATAATGGGTATGTACTCCAATTGGCAGGAGGTGACTGGTGCTGTCACCCAGGAAACTGTACTGGGGCCTCAGCTTTTCGCTATATTTATCAATTATATAGATGAAGGAATAGAGAGCCATATATCTAAGTTTTCTGAAGACACATAATTAGCTGGCGCAGTAAATAATGTAGATGGGAGCAGAAAGTTGCAAAGGGACATTGATAGATTAAGTGAGTGGGCAAAACTGTGGAAGATGGAGTTTAATGTTGTAAAAGTGTGAGGTCCTAAGAACTTTTGGATCTAAGAAAGATGGATCAGAGTATGACGAGAAGCTAAGAACATTGGAGGAGTAGAGAGATTTAGGAATCCAACTACAGAAATCACTAAAACCTAGTGGACAGGTACAAAAAATAACTTAAAAGGCTAATGGAATGTGCTGCATGAATCGAATAAAAGTCCCCCACAAGTTAACCGATTAAGTAAACTATAGTCAGTTTGTAGTTGACAGAGGCCCATGTACAGTCTATATCTAACACTCTTGCAGAATCTTCCATCATACAAAATGGCTGAGCCGCACTATCCTGTACCTCTTTGAGGGGAGGAAGTTTCTGGGGAGGAAGTGCCTCAGTGAAGGGAGTAGTGCCTTAGTGAAGTTCGCCTGTAATGGGTTCTCTTCCCGCTCCCACACCGCTACCTCTGGTGTCCCCCAAGGATCTATCCTTGGCCCCCTCCTATTTCTCATCTACCTGCTGCTCCTCGGCGACATCATCCGAAAACACAGCGTCAGTTTCCACATGTACACTGACGACACCCAGCCAATGTTCCCTCTAATTGTTTTTGGTACTGAGCGGGCCACGCACTCCTTTGAGCGCGACCTTTTTGTCCGTGTGCAAATTTTGCAACAACTTTTACAACAACAACCACTTAAAAGCATATATATATATACAGTAATAAGAACATAAGAACATAAGAAATAGGAGCAGGAGTAGGCCAATCGGCCCCTCGAGCCTGCTCCGCCATTCAATAAGATCATGGCTGATCTGATCCTAACCGCCAATCCACTATCACAGAACCATCTCCTGAATCTAACAGAATTAGACACACGAAATAGGAGCAGGATCAGGCTACACGGCCCCTGGGCCCGCTCCGCTACCCACAGGGCCATGACCGATCCGAACCTAGACTCATGTCCAAATTCCTGCCCGCTCCCCGTAACCCTTAATTCCCTTTACTTCTAGGAAACTGTCTATTTCTGTTTTAAATTTATGTAATGATGTAGCTTCTACAGCTTTTTGGGGCAGCATATTCCATGGACCTACCACCCTCTGAGTGAAGTAGTTCCTCCTCATCTCAGTTTTGAAAGAGCAGCCCCTTATTCTAAGACTATGCCCCCTAGTTCTAGTTTCACCCATCATCGGGAACATCTTCCCCGCATCCACCCGATCCAACCCCTTCACAATCTTATATGTTTCAATAAGATCGCCTCTCATTCTTCTGAACTCCAATGAGTAGAGTCCCAATCTACTCAACCTCTCCTCATATGTCCATCCCCTCATCCCCGGGATTAACCGAGTGAACCTTCTTTGTACTGACTCGAGAGCAAGTATGTCCTTTCTTAAGTATGGACACCAAAACTGTACGCAGTATTCCAGGTGCGGTCTCACCAATACCTTGTACAACTGAAGCAATACCTCCCTATTTTTATATTCTATCCCCCTAGCAATGAAAGCCAACATTCCATTGGCCTTCTTAATCACTTGCTGCACCTGCATACTAACCTTTTGAGTTTCATGCACCAGGACCCCCAGATCCCTTTGTACTTCAATACTTTCCAGTTTCTTGCCATTAAGATAATAACTTGCTCTACGATTTTTCCTGCCAAAGTGCATAACCTCACACTTTCCAGTATTGTATTCCATCTGCCAAATCTCTGCCCACTTACTTAGCCTGTCAATGTCCCATTGCAGGTTTTTTATGTCCTCCTCACTCACTACTTTCCCTCCCATCTTAGTATCATCTGCAAACTTTGATATGTTACACTCGGTCCCCTCCTCCAAATCGTTAATATAGATTGTAAAGAGTTGGGGACCCAGCACTGACTCCTGCGGAACACCACTAGTTACTGATTGCCAGTCTGAGAATGAACCATTTATCCCAACTCTCTGCCTTCTGTTAGATAGCCAATCCTCTATCCATGCCAGAATATTACCCCCAATCCTGTGATTTTTTTATCTTAAGCAATAATCTTTTGTGTGGCACCTTGTCAAATGCCTTTTGGAAGTCTAAATACACTACGTCCGCTGGTTCCCCTTTATCCACCCTATACGTTACTTCCTCAAAGAACTCCAGCAAATTTGTCAAACATGACTTCCCCTTCATAAAACCATGCTGACTTTGCCCTATTAAATTATGATTATCCAAATGTCCTGTTACTGTCTCCTTAATAATGGACTCCAAAATTTTACCTACCACAGATGTTAGGCTAACCGGTCTATAGTTTCCAGCCTTCTGTCTACTGCCCTTTTTAAATAAGGGTGTTACATTAGCAGTTTTCCAGTCTGCCGGGACCTTTGCCGAGTCCAGGGAGTTTTGGAAAATTATTACCAATGCATCCACAATCCCTACCGCCACTTCCCTCAAGACCCTAGGATGTAAGCCATCAGGTCCAGGTGATTTATCCGCCTTGAGTCCCATTATTTTACCGAGTACCACTTCCTTAGTGATTTTGATCGTGTTTAGCTCCTCCCCCCCTTTAGCCCCCTGTTTGTCCAGTGTTGGGATATTCTTAGTGTCTTCTACTGTAAAGACTGATGTAAAATATTCATTCAGTGTTTTTGCCATCTCCATATTTCCCACCATTAATTTCCCGGTCTCATCCTCTAAGGGACCAACATTTACTTTAGCCACCCTTTTTCTTTTTATATAACTATAAAAACTCTTACTATCTGTTTTTATATTTTTTGCTAATTTACTTTCATAATCTATCTTCCCTTTCTTAATCAATCTTTTTGTTATTTTTTGCTGTCTTTTAAAGTTTTCCCAATCCTCTATCCTCCCACTAGATTTGGCTACCTTATATGCCCTTGTTTTTAGTTGAATACTATCCTTAATTTCTTTACTTAGCCACGGATGGCTGTCTTTTCTTTTACACCCTTTTCTTCTCAGTGGAATATATATTTTTTGGAAGTTGTAAAATAACTCCTTAAATGTACACCACTGATCATGTATCGTCTTACCCTTTAATCTATTTTCCCAATCCACTCTACTCAATTCCGCTCTCATACCTTCATAGTCTCCTTTATTCAAGCTTAGCACGCTTGTTTGAGATCCAACCTTCTCACCCTCTAATTGCCACCCCACCATCTCAAATCAAGAGACAATCAAACAAACTGAAAAATCAGTGAGCCTTTAGTTAGTGGTAGCATTCGCTCCATCTGAGTTAGAAGGTGATGGGTTCGAGCCCCATTAAAGACAACTCCGGCGGGTGGAGACTAGAATACGGTCTCTAAATACTGGGTTGACATCTGTTGCGTCCATGTATAATAAGACACAGACTGCGGAGAACGGTACAACAGGTGTTTACTCAACGTGGCTCACACTGCAACTGATCTGTACAGATTACTACTCAGTGCTATAGACAGGTGTGGTCACTGCCGGTACTGCAGTATACATGAGCTGTAAAACATAGTTCCCCCCTTAAAGGTATATACATTAAAATTCCTCCCCTTTTAGATTAACAGTACCATAACACTCATTTAACAATTAAATATCAAACTAATTACAATTAACACTTTTAACATGCAACATTAGCTGAAAAAAGTCTATTTATATATTCAGTCTTTGGGGAGGTTTCCTGATCCTTTCTGGATAGCGCCTTTCCCGAGTGTCTTGCTCTTGGTGCGGAGGCAATTCTGGCCCCCTGTCGTCGGTTGGTTCATCAGCTTCCGATGCTACTGTTTCTGGGGTAGATGCGACCTGTACGTCGGGTTCATCACCAGGTACGTATGGGCGAGGCATGGGGTTGACTTGTTCCTGTGACTCTAGGATCTGGTCAGCATGGCATCTCACGATGCTCTCCCCAACGTCCACTGTGTACATTAGTGGGCCCTGCCGTGTGCATATCGTTCCTGGCTGCCATTTTTCTGTTCAGTAGTCGCGGGCCAAGACTGGTTGCCCTACATTGAAGCTCCTTGTTGGCTTCTCATGGATGTGCTGGAATTGCTTACTCTCAACATCTCTTCGTACGTTTGGTCTGAGCAAATCCAGGCGAGATCTTAACCTTCGGTTAAAGAACATCATGGTTGGGGCCTGGTTGGTGACTGCATGTGTCGCATTCCGGTAGGCGAACAGGAAATTGAAATTGTCCACCTTGTGCTGCAGCGGAATGTTGTCATTGTACATAGCCTTTGTTGCCTTCTTAAAGGTTTGTACGAACCTCTCAGCCAATCCATTTGTGGCTGGATGATACGGGGCGGATGTGTAATGCCTTACCCCATTCTTTTTCAAGAACCTCCGGAACTCTTCGGACACAAACTGTGGTCCGTTGTCGGAGCAAATCTGTTCTGGCAAGCCATTCCTGGCAAAAATGGTCCGTAGGACTGCAATAGTTTTCTCCATGGTGGTGGAGGACATTTTGATGACCTCAGGCCATTTCGAGTGCGCATCCACGGCTATTAAAAACATTGAGTCCATGAATGGACCAGCAAAATCAATATGCACCCGTTGCCATGGAGATGAGGGCCACTCCCATGGGTGTAGAGGGGCCTGTGGTGGTGCATTTTGGACTTTCTGGCATCCTGAGCAGCTCTTGGTCAGGTCCTCGATTTGTTTATCGATTCCCGGCTACCACACATAAGCCCTGGCTAGGCTTTTCATTTTTACCCCTCCCAGATGACCCTCATGAAGCTCATTGAGCACTCTATCCCTTAACTTGGGTGGAATTACCACTCGGGATCCACACATCAAGGTCCCCCGGCACACTGACAGCTGTTCTCTCCTTGTCGAGAATGCTGGTAACAGTGAGTCGCCATGTGCTGGCCATCCCTTCACCGCCAAATCATATACCCGAGACAGTGTCGGGTCATTTCGGGTTTCCTTTTCGATACAAGCGTTAGTTACCAGTAGGTATTCAACTATAGTCGAATGGAATATTTCGACAGGATCCACTGCTGGTGCTTCCTCCACAGTAGGCAGTGGCAGGCGTGATAGCCCATCAGCATTTCCATGCTGTTTCGTGCCCTTATATTCAATCTCATAGTGGTGCGCCCCTAGAAAAAGTGACCATCTTTGTAGTCGTTGCGCAGTCATCACCGGAACGCCCTTCTTCAGATTAAAAATGGAGACAAGAGGCTGGTGATCAGTCAGCAAGGTGAATTTCTGCCCATGCAGATAATGATTGAACTTTTTCACTCCCCACACTAGGCTGAGGGCCTCCCTGTCAATCTGGGTGTAGTTATGCTCGGCTGAGGTTAGTGATCATGACGCAAAGGCTATTGGCCTCTATGAGCCGTCCGAGAATTTGTGCGACAGCACCGCTCCAATGCCGTAGGGTGACGCATCACATGCCAACCGAATTGGTAATGCCGGGTTGTAATGGGCCAATACCTCTTTCGATGTGATTAGTGTTTTGCTCTTCTGGAAAGCTCGTCTACATTCATCACTCCACTTCCATGGCACCCCAGTTTGCAGTAGGGTGTTCAGTGGGTGTAGTATTGTAGACAAATTTGGCAAGAACTTATGGTAGTAGTTTACCAGCCCGAGGAACGACCTCAGTTGTGACACATTTTCCGGTGCTGGAGCCTTGGCTACTGCCTCAATCTTCTCTGGGGACTTATGTAACCCCTCTTTATCGATAACGTGGCCACAATACGAGACCTGTTTTCTAAAAAACTCGCATTTGGGGCGGTTAGCTCGGAGCCCATATTCCTGCAATCTAGTGAGCACCTGCTCCAGGTTGGCAAGGTGATCACTGTCATTTTCGCCCGTGACCAGGATGTCGTCCAAATAACACTGGGTCCCTGGGATCCCTTGCAGGACTTGTTCCATTGCCCTCTGCCAAATAGCCGGAGCTGATGCTACCCCGAATACCAGCCGGTTGTATTGGTAGAGACCTTTATGGGTGTTGATTGTGAGGTATTTTTTTGATGCTTCTTCTACCTCCATTTGCAGATACGCCTGGGCCAGATCAATCTTAGTGAAGCGTTTCCCTCCAGATAGCGAGGCGAAAATATCTTCAATCCGCAGAAGTGGATATTGTACGTTGTGAAGGACCGGGTTCACTGTTACCTTAAAGTCCCCACAGATGCGAACCTTCCTTGGTTCCCCAGGCGTGCTGCTCAACGACTTTTTCATCACAGGGATGATGGGTGTAGCCCACTCGCTCCAGTCTACCTTGGACAGTACACCTGAACGTTCCAGACTCTCCAGCTCTGCTTCGACGGCTGGGCGGATCGCATAAGGTACCGGTCTGGCCTTAAAAAATTTTGGGCTTGCGTTTTCTTCAATTTTAATTGTCGCTGTCATGCCTTTTAGTGTTCCGAGTCCTTGCTGGAACACTTCTTTCGCGTCAGTTAGGATCTTTGACAGTCACCCAGGTGTGACGTCATCATCCTTTTTGTCAGCCACAGTCAGTGCCTGTATGGAATGCCAATCCAGTTGTATTTTCCGGATCCATTCACGTCCCAGTAATGGTGGTCCTCCATCTTGCAATACACACAGGTCTAGTTTTGGTGTTTCCTTACCGTTTTATATATAACGGTCACCCTTATTTTTCCTTTGGGGTAGACCTTTTGCCCCGTGTACGTCTTCAAAATAATTTTTGTGTCTCTCAAGGGTATGTGTGTGAATAGCCGCTCATAGTCCCATCGGTTTATGACTGTTAGGGCTGATCCTGTGTCCAATTCCATCTTTACCTGGACTCCTGCTAACTTGAGAGTGACCCAAATGGTTTGGTGATCCTCCATTGTGATCACATTATGTAGTTTCAAACAACTCAGTTCCCTGCTTTCGGAGTCGTTATCACTCTTTTGTTTGTCTGAACTATTCTCCGTCATCTTATGTACCTTCTTGTACTTTCCTTTGGTAGGTTTCTTATTGCTGGTTTTCTTTCCCGACCTGCAGACTCGTGCTATGTGTTCTACTTTTCCACACTGTCTGCACACTTTGTCTTTGAACCAGCAATCATTCTGGTCGTGTGTTGTTCTGCCGCAGCGATAGCACTTCTCTGTTCCATATGACATTTCGTTTGTGCCATATTCTTGTGGTCTCTGTTGTATCTCTGCAGCGCCCCGTGCTGCTGCTTCATATGATACCGCAATGCTGAAAGCCTTTTCCAGCGTAAGGTCCTTTTCAGAAAAAAGCCATTTCTGGGTTCCTTCTCTTTGAAGCCCACTCACAAACTTGTCCCTTAAGGTATCTGCCAGTCCCGCTCCAAACTGGCAGTGTTTCGATAGTTTGCGCAGTTCTGTTAAATAATCAGCATTGCTTTCATCCTTATGCTGGTTCCGTTTGTGAAACTTGAATCTTTCTGCTATCAGCAGTGGTGTGGGGTTTAAATGTTCCTTTAGTATCGTTACTATGCCTTCAAAACTCTTTTCCATTGGCTTCGTTGGGGTTACTAGATTTCGTAATAACCCATACGTCTTTGCACCCATTAAATTTAACAATACCGACGCTTTCTTGTCATCTGACACCTCATTTGCCTTGCAGTACACCTCTATTCGTTCGACATATGTAGTCCAATCTTCGACTTCATTGTCAAATGCGGTGATACTGCCACTCTTCGGCATTTTGGGTGTGGTTTAAAATGGTGTCTCCCAATGGCGTCTCCCACGCTTTCCTTCCTCCCCCGCTGCTGCCAACGCCGCTCCCGGCGGTTCTCGTGGCAATGGCGGCGCCCTGTAGGTTTCGCGCGCTTCTCCTGTGCTGCTGCCAACGCCGCTCTCGGCGGTCCTCGTGGCAATGGCGGCACCTCGCGTGTTTCTGCGCGTCTCTCCCTCTCTCTGACGCTGCTCGGCCCCTGAACACCGGCTGCGCCCTGTGCGCTCTGCCCTCTCTCTCTCTCCCCCGTCGACACTGCTCGGCCCTTTGCTGTGCCGCTCGGTCGGGCTCTAGCCCGCCGCTGTCTGGGAAGGGTCTGCGCACTACCTGTTGCCAGCCCGTTTCGCTGGACCACCTCGACTGGAAAGCCAAGCCTGGCTCTCGACAGCTTCCCCCGCAATTCTCGAGTCTCTGCTGGATGACTGGGCGGTTGCCCGTGGTCGACGCCCAAGTCTCTGGCCTTGACCTCCAATCCACTGATCTCCAGGAGCGAATCCCCGGGAGGTGATGCAGAGTTGCAGGTAGGTTCGAACTTGCCTCGTCGCCAATGTTGCATCCGTGTATAATAAGACACAGACTGCGGAGAACGGTACAACAGGTGTTTACTCAACATGGCTCACACTGCAACTGATCTGTACAGATTACTACTCAGTGCTATATACAGGTGTGGTCACTGCCGGTACTGCAGTATACATGAGCTGTAAAACATAGTTCCCCCCTTAAAGGTATATACATTACAACATCCAGTGGGGTACTTGTGTCCAGATTGAGTGACCACTGGCTCAGTGGTAATATTCCCACCTCCGAGTCAGAAGGGTTGGGTTCGGGCCCCACTCCAGACAACCCTGATGAGCGAAGAACTGAAACTCTGAATACTGGGTTAACCCCCAGCAGGGGTACTTGAGTCCGATGTGTGTGGGTGCCCCTCGATATCGGTGGGGTTCTTTAGTGTTGGTTGCGACCCACCTCGAAAAAGGTACACCTGAAGATAAAAACCCGCGAGGAAGGCAACAGGAAACCACCTGAGCTACTCTTCCCGAGTAAGAGGCTGAACAATCTCATGTGTGTGACCTCTGTTAGGACCTGCTCTAGGGCAGAACACAATGGACAGACTCATTTTAAAATCCCGAAAACAGTTACAGTAAAGATTAAAATAAAGATGTCTGTCTTTACAGTCTGTTAAGCATGACCTGGGTGGAATGCACAAGGGAAAATCTGGCAGAGGGGATTGCATGCCCCTCACAGAACCAATTGGATTTTTCTTTTGTTTATTTCAAGGAAAGGAAATTCAGCCAGGTTCTGTCACTGCATACAATCCTCCCCACCAGATTTTCCTTTCTGCTCTCGGCCCAAATGGAGCTTAACGCTCAGGTGGGAAAGATGAAACTCTTCTCCAATATGCCAGTATTGTAAAATGGTCACATTAAAACTAATAAGCTTTTTATTGGCTCGTTATAAAATGTTCTATAGTCTATTTCACTTTCTGATATGTTAACATGCCAAAAAAATCCCAGTATTCATTACTCATTTTCATTGGAGTTATTTTGTTCTATAAAATCACATGTAAATGTCTGATATTGCAGCCCAGATACACAGTGCAAAATAATCAGCCTGTTCTCACTTTTGTAAATGCCACTCTGTTAATTGTTCACCAAAATGAGTCTTAACTAACACCTTATTGTTTATTATTGGCATCTTTGGCAAAAAAATGTCAATTTTAAATGATTTCATTCATTTTATGGTAACTATAAAACATATTTTAGTCTGCTTTTGTTCACAGTACCTATCATCTGAATTATATATTTTGTACTACAGTGTACTTACATGAACTTCTCTTAATGGGTATGTCCAAGATAAGTGTGTAGGAAGAAGCTGTACAGTTAGGAGCGATGCACTGTGTGTAGGTTAATGTTTCAAACTACATCACCCTACACAACCACAGACTCCTTGATCTGCATTATCAACATCTTAAAGAGCAGTGCAATCTTATTGTAGTCTTACACACAACAGACTGTTAGAATGGATCCCTGCAATCTTTGGAACTTGTTCCAATTCTTTAATGAAGTTGCCAGGATGTCAGTTAAATCTTTAAATCAATAGGGTGAGGGTTATGCTATAATCTATTTCTATGGATCACAAATGACTTTTGCGACTTGAATCCATTTTGTGTTTCTTACACAGTGGATTACTTTTTTGTAATGCATCATTGTATCCCAGAAAATGTTATCTATGAAGTAATTTGTTTAATCCCTGTCTCTAAAGTGTGTGACCAGGAAAGTCCGGACCTTGTATTTTAATAATTGCATTTGTTTAAATACTATCAATTCAAAATACAATGTAATGACTTACAGTTGAAGAAAGGGACAAATGTCACCTTCAGTAAATCTTTTGGTGGAACAATCCATTTCCGTACTGAATTTAAGTCTAAGTCACATATTCTGGGCATTCTTTAAGACACATCTAATATCTAACGATATGAAGTAGCTTTTAAACATCGTATGCTCATACAAGAGGGACTATTGTCCCTCCTACTCTGTTACGACTAAACCACAAGGCTGCGTTTCATTGAGGACTACTAAAAATAATTTTGTAAAGTCGAAAACACCTTGACACAAGGCGGGTCTGAGGCCTTACTGTGCGTGGAGTTCCCCGGGTCGCAGTCGGTATCGTTCGAAGGGGAGGGAGGATCTGAATGGCTCCCAGATTGATTCTTGACACTCTTTTACGGCAAACTGCACTTGGCCAAATCCTTACAAACCCCAGTCACCGGGGCTTCACTCTCCGCATCCTCTGGAAAGCGCAGTGACTTCAGCTGTTCGACTAAGTGATCACATTCCTCTGCCTTTTTACTCAGTAATAATTCCTTATGTTTCACTTTCTCCTGAACATCCATTAAATGTTTGCGGAGTTAAATATACAACAACAACAAAATAAAATAAATTCTAATTCCAAACGGAGCTCAAATAAGAAAGTGAATAAAGTGGTTAAACTTCCTAAGAAGGTGGTGAGGTTATCTATCCCCAGCCTTGGCGATGAGTTGGGATCAGTTTTGGAGAAGTTGTTTCCTCTTTTTCTGCTGCCGTTTCCTCCGTCTCTCACAGACTCTGAGGTACAAATGGGGGCACAAACTTTTTCCCCTCTCTCACAACATGATTTAAATAACCCTGATATACTCTTTCAATAAGGGGACAACACCTGGCAAAATTTAACTGGAACTTACCATGGGACATTCAACATCACTTTCCTGTATTTTCTCTGGCTTTAAACAATTTTCCGAATTTTTTAAATTCTTCTCATATTTTTGTTTTAGCGCGGGCCTAAAAATTGTTTGCTTTAGGCTCCTTCCAGCAGCCATTGTATACGTGCTGTGCCTCCACCTGTGTTGTTTCAAAGTGCGGCCGCCGCTCAGTCCCCGGGAACGGACTACATGTCTCCACAGAAAAAGTACTGACAGAATCCCGAGACAACGCTCGCCAGGTTCTGGGGCTCCGTATTTTAGCAAATGCTGTTCCAATTCAGATCGGCTCTGACTCAGGCCACAAGCGACTCTCTGTGAGGATTCCTGGGCTATTGTGTGTTGGACCCCTCCCATCGCTCCAGCTCACTGTGCGCGGGCTGCACGACCGTTGAATTTAAGTGCGCGGGATCTTACAGATCAGTGCGCGGTCACGTACCCACTCACCTTAACAGGGAACAGTGGCGGTGACTATTCCACTCAATATACGGGGGATGGGACAGGAGAGACTGCCGCTGATATAATGGTATTATCAGTAGTCCTGCCTGTATATTGATGGAGCAAACCAACTAAAAACCCTGCGATGTTCTCATGACTGCCAGTGGGGGGTGGGGGCGCACAGACCCCCGATTGAAGCCAGATCAACATCCAGGCCCCACTGTCCAGGACCCACTCTCTGGGGGATTCGGCGCCTGTACATTGAAGCCTGCTCCTGCGGGACCGCGCGAGCTCGAGGCCTGCAACGTGTGGTGTGCGACACTGAGAGAGCTGTGTGGCCGCGCAGCTTAAGGGAAACAGTGCACCCAGCTCTATCTCACCACCAATTTTCTTGACCCCTCCACTTTTTACCAGACTGCTTGTCTGACATCCAGTATTGGATGAGCAGAAATGTCCTCGAACTAAATTGTCTTTGGTCCCCGCCATAAATTCCGTTCCCTAGCCACTGACTCCATCCCTCTCCCTGGAAACTGTCTGAGGTTGAATCAGACTGTTCGCAACCTTGGTGTCATATTTGACCCCAAGTTGAGCTTCCAACCACATATTGGCGGCATCACTAAGACCGCCTATTTCCACCTCCGTAACATCGCCTGACTCTGCCCTGCCTCAGCTTAGCCATGCCTTTGTTACCTCTAGACTTGACTATTCCAATGCACTCCTGGCCAGTCTCCCACAATCTACCCTACGTAAAGTTGAGGTCATCCAAAACTCAGCGGCCCATGTCCCAGCTCACATCAAGTCCCGTTCACCCATCTTCTTAGGCAGTCCCTCGGAACCGAGGATGACTTGCTTCCACATTAAAAATGAGTTCTCAGGTGACTGATGAGTCCAATGCGGGACCTACAGTCTCTGTCACAGGTGGGGCAGACGGTGCTTGAAGGGGCGGGTGGGTGGGCTGCTTGGGTTGGCATGCGCTCCTTGCTCTGCCTGCGCTTGGCTTCCGCTTGATCCCGGCGAAGAGACTCAAGGTGTTCGGCACCTTCCCGGATGCTTCTCCTCCACTTTGTGCAGTCTTGGGCCAGGGATTCCCAGGTGTCGGTGGGGATGTTACACTTTTTCAAGGAGGCTTTGAGCGTGTCCTTGAAGTCCTCTGCCCACCTGGGGCTCTCTTGCCGTGTCAGAGTTCCGAGTAGAGCGCTTGTTTTGGGAGTCTCGTATCGGGCATGCGGACAATGTGACCCATCCATCGGAGCTGATTGAGCGTGGTCAAAGCTTCGATGCTGGGGATGTTGGCCTGAGCAAGAACACTGACATTGGTGCACCTATCCTGCTAGTGGATTTGCAGGATCTTGCGGAGGCAGCGTTGGTGGTACCTCTCCAGTGCTTTGAGGTGCCTGCTGTACATGGTCCATGTCTCTGAGGCATACAGCAGGGCGGGTATCACTGCTGCTCTGTAGACCATGAGCTTGGTGCCGGGTTTGAGGTCCTGGTCTTTAAACACTCTCTTCCTCAGGCGACCGAAAGCTGCACTGGCACACTGAAGGCGGTGTTGGACTTCATTGTCGACGTCTGCCCTTGTTGACGGTAGGCTCCCGAGGTATGGAAAGTGGTCCACGTTGTCCAAGGCCTTGTCGTGGATTTTGATAATCGGGGGGCAGCACTGTGTGGCGGGGGCAGGTTGGTAGAGGACCTTTGTCTTACGGATGTTTAGTGTAAGGCCCATGCTCTCGTACGCTTCGGTGAAGGTGTTTACGATGGTTTGGAGTTCGACCTCCGAGTGAGTGCAGACGCAAGCATCGTCTGCATACTGTAATTCGATGACAGAGGATGGGACGACCTTGGATCTGGACTGGTGGCGATGGAGGTTGAACAGTTTCCCGTTTGTTCTGTAAATTAGCTCCACTCCAGCGGGGAGCTTACTGAGGGTGAGATGAGGGTAACAATGATAGTTTAATGTTTAGATTAAACACAGACTTATTTTTTTTCTTATTATGGTGATGCAAAACTTTACAAGATAAAGAATTTATTGCTTCCATCCGGTAAACAGTTTTTTTTCGAAGAATTTGTTGGATCCACTATAAATAGCACTGCGGATGTAAATGTAAATACTCACAGCCACTGAAAATTTTCATATTTATCATGTGAGCCCTGATTATAGCCCTGATATTGTGTCACTAAACAAATTGGAGCTACAGGGGAGTCAAGGGTTACGGGGAACGGGTGGGAAAGTGGAGTTGAGACCAAGATCAGATCAGCCATGTTATTATTGAATGGCGGAGCAGGCTCGAGGGGCCGAATGGCCTACTCCTGCTCCTACTTCTTATGTTCTTAAGAGAGGTAGAGAGAGCGGTAGAGAGAGAAAAAGGTAGAGAGAATCCACAAACAACATTTCACAGGGAGCTGCAGAACACTGAATTAATTCCAGCCCCGGGAGAGATGTTGATGAGTCAGTTAATAGTTTCCTCACCCCTGGAATAAATTCCGTGCTCCACAGTATTCTCAACTCTGATGGTACAGTAACACGACTGTGGGAATTTCACAGTTGGCTCACAGAGTAAATATTTTGTGAATACACTCAGAGTGGCTGTGTGATGGCATGGTACCACAGAATGCCACACAGAACGCGGCACATCACAGCGATCTGTGCTCACAGTACCTCTTTGGACTGAACAGAACTCTGACAGGTAACACATCCTCGATACTCACAAGTATGTGTGGCCAGGAAGCTGAAAACAGTGGGTAGGTTCCCACAGTTCCATCGCAGAGGTTTAAAGATAACTCGCAGACTAGACAGATTTAAAAAAAACAAACAAATTGAAACCACAGAAAACACAGTGAGTGATAGACAGCGCCACTTGGAAGTTCAGCCACAATCTTGGAAACAGAACAAATACATTTCATTGGAGACACTGAGCATTCTGTTTAAACCTGGCACAAATAGTTTTTAGATTTCTACTGTGTTGCCACCATCACTATCCCATTTAATCCTAGCTCACGCTCCTAATCCAGAATTGAAGGGTAGGTGCGAGTTTCATCCCCATGCCACATGACAAATAAGAATCTGTATTTCAATCATTTGTATTTATATCGAGCCACAGAGTCAATCATTCACTGAGGCACTACTGTATCCATAGTAGCACTGCTCCCTCTTCACAGAGACACTTCCCCCTACACTGAGACACTACTCCCCCAAGTAAGACACTACCAGAATTCCAGAGCTTAGGGCTTTGGCAGCTGAAGGCACGGCCGCCAATGGTTGAGCAATTAAAATCGGGGATGCTCAAGAGGTTAGAATTGGTGGAGCACAACTATCTCAGATGATTGTAGGGCTAGAGGTGATTACAGAGATAGGGAGGGGCAAGGCCATGGAGGGATTTGAAAACAAGGATAAGAATTTTATTTCGAGGTGTTGCTTAACCGGGAGCCAATGTAGGTCAGCGAGCACAGGGGTGAACGGGACTTGATGTGAGTTGGGACAAGTGGAGCTAATTTACAGAACAAACGGGAAATTGTTCAAATACACTACATCTACTGGTTCCCCTTGATCCACCCTGCTCATTACATCCTGTCCCTGACCACAGTCCAAATTTGAAGTATCTAACCTAAAGGATGTGACTGTCTCCTTGTCTCCTGGAACAAATTGTCCAGGTAACCCTCCCTCCCCCGCGCCCCCCCCCCCCGCGATGTATCGCAGTGTCTGAAGCTCGGACTCCAGCTCATCAACTCTGAGCCGAAGTTCCTCGGGCTGCAGACACTTACTGCAGATGTGGTCGCTGTGGATCACACTGGGGTCCACCAGCTCCCATGTGCTCCAGCTGCAACACATCACCTCCCCTGCCATCTATATTGTATTTTATTTAACTAATTACATTTTTTAAGTTTTGAAATATCACTCAATTATCTATGTATAGTTTTTAATCTATAATCACGGCTCTTATTTTAACCAATGCCCTAGTTTAGAGAAAAAGAGAAAAGAGAAAAAGAAAAAAATACTCACTTTCTTTCCCTCTCTCTCTCTATCTCTCTCACTCTCTACCTCTCTCACTCTCTACCTCTCTCACTCTCTCTAGCTCTCTCATTCTCTCTCTAGCTCTCTCACTCTTTCTATCATTCTCACTCTATCTCTGTCTCTCTATCTCTATCACTCGCTCTTTCTATCTCTCTCTACCTCTCTATCTTTCTTTCTCTCTATCTCTCTCTCTAGATATATATATATCTATTATTTATTTATTTATCTATATATATAAAAGGATACATCTGTCTGTCATTCCATCTGTCTGTCTGTATTGTATAAACTCGAAAGTTATAGAGCGTACCTGCACGTGTGTTACATCGAAAGAAAGCTTACGATTCCAGAACCGTCATAAGCGTATTTACTTTTCGCTCGGACAAAAATTGTTCGCGCCTTATGCAAAAAACCTTCAAAATTCCGCTCATTATCTGCTAATTAGCATTGAGTGACTGACGTCAAGGTTCACCAATCCTGTGTCGTCATGATTGACCAATCCTACAGTTCAGTCACCTGATGGTTGGCCAATCGCTGCGTCTGTGGGCGGGACTAATGATTTTGAACTCAGACATCAGGCAGCCATTGCTTCAGCTACTTCCAGCTCAAAATCTGCTAATCCAGCTTCGAAAAAGTTAGTATCTCTTTTAAAAATAACATAAGATTTACCAAAAACGTTTTATAAGTACTTTCACTTTCATCTTTGAAGGTATTAAAAGGTAGAAATGTTGCCCGGCAGCAGATTCACAGAGGGACACAGAGGCAGGCCCGAAAGCCTGGGACTCGATTTAAATCGCCCGGCCCAAAGCAGCCCTGGCAACGCGGGCCCCCCCCAGCTATCTATATATATAAAGCGGTTCTTCTGTCTGTCATTCCGTCTGTCTGTCTGTCTGTCTGTATTGAATAAACTCGAAAGTTATAGAGCGTACCTACATGTGTGTTACATCGAAAGAAAGCTTACGATTTCAGAACCGTCAAAAGCATATTTAAGTTTTGGCGAGACAAACATTGCGCCCGTGGTATCCAAAAAACGTTCAACATTCCGCTCATTATCCACTCATTAGCATCGAGTGACGTCGAGGTCGACCAATCGTATGGTCGAGCGACCCGACGGTCGACCAATCGCTGCGTGGTGGGGGCGGGTTCCTGGCGCGTGCGGGCGGGCCCTCCTAGAGTCGAGTGACGGGACGATTGACCAATCCTACGCTTCAGTGACCTGAAGGTCCACCAATTGGTGCGTGTGTGGGCGGGCCTTATCGTTCTGATAGGTTGCGCGGTGGCGTCTCTCTCTCAGCTCTTAAAGCTGGCTCGGGCGGGGCTCGGGAGATCGGGCCTCCGGAGATCGGAGGGGGGTGAGCCTCGGGAGACCCGGGGGGGGCGGGGCTCGGGAGATCAGGCCTCAGGAGATCGGCGCTCGGGAGATTGGGGGGCGGCACTCGGGAGATCGGGCCTCGTGAGATCGGGCCTCGGGAGGGCGGGGCTCAGGACATCGGGGGGCGGGGCTCGGGGACTCCCCCCTTCCCCCCCTCCTCCCCCCCTCTCCCCTCCCCTCCCCCTCTCCCTCCCCTCCCCTTCCTCCCCCTCCACTCCCCCTTCCCCCCTCCCCTCCCCCCCGCTCCCCCTCCCCTCCTCTCCCCCTCCCCCTCTCCTCCCACC